>NC_061533.1:14242500-14392500 GCF_022379125.1 Scophthalmus maximus | reverse complement strand
CCCTGTGCCTGCAGAGGTGCATCCTCATCCAGTCAGACCGCCTATCAGAAGGATTTTAAAAATTATTTTCAGGTAACTCATTTCAGAGTGAGTGCATTTCCACTGAGGATCATATCTGGTGTTTTTCTTAATTAGCACAGAAATGACCAAATATAAAAATACATTTCATGAATTCATTATAGCTGTGAAATGTTTATTATATCGCTTGTATAAAGTAGCAGGCACCAGTCATATCCAAGGTTGCGTGATGGAAACAGGGTGGTGCAGACACGTCTCTGGTTGACTTTGAGTCACAATAATTTGTTTTCAGCAACACATTTCTGTCAATATTGTGAGGTTCTTTCCATCCATCCCACTGAATCACTTCTGACACCTCCTTGTGCACAAGAAGAAAAATGGTACCAGTCATTTCAATTTAGGATTTTCAGTTTTATTTTAGACAGATTTTAACTGTAGTGTCTAATTTGTTTTGTATAAATACAGTGTACCGGATGTGTTGAGGATAAACTTAGTGTCCATCTACAGAAATAGACCGTCGCAAGTTAAAAAAGCTTTTTTTTTTATCTCTGATTAACATGACAGCCTGACTGAAGTGTCAGAGAGACAGTCGTAAACTGGAACCTCTGTGCTTGGCTTTTCCACAGGGGGGAGAGGCTGGACCGCAGTTTATCAACTCTTCCCCCTAACAATCACCACGATTGGCTTCTGGTAGATAAGTAGGAGGGATTAGCTTTGTGTGTGTGTGTGTGTGTGTGTGTGTGTGTGTGTGAGTGTGTGTGTTAGTCTGGCAGTGATTACAGCAGTGTGGGATAAGACGTGTTTTTTCCGGTTTTGGTCTTGACAGAAGAGCAAATAATTGAATGGCATCTGAGGATATCATCTTGTTAGTTCTGAGACGTCATTAATCTGAAAAGGAATACTCGATTTGAACATATATATTTAGTGTTCTCTTAATGCAAGATCTCAAAAGTCAAAGGAAGAGCTGTGCGTAAGTTTGCTGTAATTTTACTTTCAAAGGAAGCGAAAATGCAGAGTGATTTTATAGCAAGACTGCAGCAGTATGAAAGGATCATTGTTAGCATGTTAGTGGTGTTCTTTAATGGTGAATATAGAATATATACATGCTTCTGCACATGAATCAGAAGTGACGGGTAGGTCTGGTTGCTGACTCTGCTGGGGCAGACTAATTGTTCAGATTCATGGTGCTGTCTCTAAAGCCAGCCGAGAGCCACCAAAGGGGTGATAAGCCCCTTACAGAAAAGACTGCCTGAGGGCCCTTGTAAAAAAAGAAAAAGGAAAAAAATCCAATACCTGTGTGCATTGTAATCATCCCAGGGCTCCGCAACAGTTAGATCATCTGTCCTCTGCAAGGCTGGACTGGTCTGGACAGCTGGACTCTGAGAAAGAGAGGAGGCGAGGGAGAAAAGGAACTGGTTGTCAATCAAAACGGGTTTTTTTGGGCATATTACACATTTGACATATAGTGAATAATAAAATATGAAATATATTTTCAACGTCAGCAGTTTGTAACATGTTTAAACTTGCAGGGCAAACAGAGGTGCGTGTACAGCAATCAATAATAGACTGACTAAGACAGATTGCCTTCCGATGATACAGCTCCAGGGAACAGGTTTCCTAACTTGACACGGAGATCAAACTGACCTGATTCTGGGTGGAATTTGCCACCTGACCCCGGCATAATTAACGACGACTCCGTTTTTCGGGTTACAGGAATCGTTTTTTACTGCTTTGCCTTCTTAACTGAGTCATCATTAAGTTACAAGTTGCAAGACACTTATGGCTGTGTAAAAACGTCTCTATACTGTATGTGTAACCATAGAAGTCCTGTTGCCTTTCAGTGTCCATAAATCAATGAGTCAAAGAGCCAATCAAAGAGTGTTTGATCCTGGTGATCCGCTGTGCAGGCCCCAAGATGACCCACATATCACATGACCTATAAAGGTGGTCTACCTCCGGCACCATGCCACCTCAGACAGCATAAAAGGGGCATTCAATTTCCCCGACCCCACGGGATCTGCTCTAATGAAACTCACAATTCTGAAGGCCAAGGCAGCTCTGATTCCAACGTGTTCTGGCGCTTACGCACAGTTCGGCTTCTTCAATTATCAGGATTTTTTTGCGTGGTTCTATGAGCGGAAAACACTCAATAGCTAAGTGGAGTAAATATGGAATTAGGTCATGATATGTCAGACAAGTTTGCTCCGGTAGAAATAAACTCAAACGGTACACATCGGGATTACAAAGTGACTAATCTAAACATTGCTAGAAATGTGTCAAACAAAAACCAAACCTGTGATTTTTCAATGGGAAACAGGCTAATGATGTGTGTGTTTCTCTGGGTGAACCCGCTTATGTTTACAGCAGAAAATGTGGGAATAACTTTTATGCCTCTGGATAGACGTGAACCTTGATCCTTTGGAGCCAAGTGTGGAGGCCCAGACCACCGAAGCTGATCCCTCCAGCTTTAGTCAGAGGCCAAAAGAGGTAAGTGACAGCGCAGGGAACTCATTTTAATCATGTCTCTTCAGAGCAAAATCAGGTCATTCCATTTGCTTTTCTAAAACCATGGTAAGTGATATTGTCTGAGGAGAACTATAATAATAAAAAAATATTACAAGGCAAGCTTACTTATAAAGTAAACCCTCTCTGATATTGTATTTTTGAAGTTGACTCTGATAATTGAGTCGTATAAAAACGCAGACGACAACAACAACAACAATATATCATCTGATACATCTCTGAATACGGGCCCTCAAATAGGGTTTTTAATGTGACCGAAACATGTTGTGTACTTTTAGATATGATATGAACACAAATACTATGAAAATATGTTGAATATTGAAATTGAATTAAGGGATAGAAAGGGTTTAAATACTTAGAATTGTACCCAATTTTGTCTATTGCACTTTTTATTCATATATATGTATTGGCTAGTAACTAGCCTTGTTAGCCAAGTCAGCCGTGTTAAAATGAAATATTTTAAAGATGTTATAGTTCTAATAACATGACCAGACAACAGCAGCAGAATACCGCTCTGCTCTCCAGCCAACTACACCCACTCGCTTTGACGACTTCCGAACCACATCAAAATAATTAAAAGGGAAAAGAGAGCAAAGAAAAAGCTGCACACGGCCACAGTGAGGATGACTGCAGGTCAGCAAGGGCCACAAGTGTCTGGAGCCCTCGATACCAGGTGTCAATCAACAGGCAGGTGTCGGTTATGGCGGCGACAGCTGGTGGAATTTCTTTAGGTGACATCTGTCTGGCAAACTCCAAATAGACTTACAGTCCATTTTCTAAACGATGTATTCCCTCCCTTCAGCTCTACTAAAGAGACAGTATAGGTTGGATGCAGAGTGGCAAGTGACTCCATCCATCTCAATTCTATATTCACAGGTAGCCACAAGAGACCTTTGGGGACGATGTAAATCATCACCTTAGAGGAGAAAGGTAAACTTACATCACAGGCCCTGTGGTGAGGCTGGATCACGTCATAAAACCACAAGGTCTGTCTGCAATCGTACAGGCAACCCACGCAAACACATTTCTTTTTTAAACTGGCAAAAATGTTCCCACATCGATTACAAGATTTCGTCAGCTTGTGACTAAACTACCCCACCCAGACCGTCGCGCCACAGCCCTTGTGAGAAGATGAAGTTCTGGTGGGGGATTCTCCGAGAGGACTTTGTGAATCACTGCATCGGCCACCTTCTAGCAAACAACTTGAAACTGAAGGGATGGCAAAGGAACAGAGACAGAGGAAGTGAGCGCGCGGGAGCGAAAGAAGGGGTTGCAGAGAAAATGGTTTGATAACCAGAAACAGACCATTCCCACGTCATAGACCTTTGCCATGTGCGGTAAACACAATGCACCATTGTGGGAAACATCTAATCTTCAAAACCTCATTCCCTTCGGCTGTAATCAGCCTGTACATCCCCTCCGGGGCGTCGGGATTAGGATATGTCAAATGAAATTGTCATATTTGACCACTTAGCACCAAGGTATTTTAAATGAGTGATCTATGACATTTGCACAGTATATGAAAATTCATTGACTCCCATCGGTAAAAAAATTCCCAGTGGAGTCATGTGTCTAACTGTACTTCAACCGCAGAAGACATGGGAGTGTGAGACAGCCACTTATTATGTCAGGCAGCAATTTGGCCGACACAAGAGCATGCGATGTGGACAGCTCATCGGTCCTTTGGTCTGCGACCAAGAGGAAGTCAAGATGATAAAATGATGCATTCCCAGCCATGGGAGAAAATGAAGGCAACTGTAGAACATCATTTTGGGGTTTTTGGTTCCAATTACAAACTTAAAGGGTGCATTCTTTCTCGTAAAAAAGAATGCGATGAAACCAGGTTTTGGTCATCCATGAACAAAATGCTTGGGTGGCCTACATGGCCACCCAAATTGATTCAAGGTTACTGTACATTACTGTACATTTCTAAGTAGCAGACGGGGATGTAGAAACTAAATGATATATGTTATATTTCACCTTTCCTCACAAAGTTACAAACGGCTTTACAATGTGAGAAAAAAATGAGAAAGTCTCCCTTGAGTACACTCGGCAGTAGGTCGCCATAATCACACACTTAATATTCAACCATCCTGTTAAAACCTTCAGAGCATTAGGTTTAATTCAAATAATGAGTCCAATCAGTTCACACCAGCATCTGAAAGAGGACCCACTCGCTTTTTTGGTTATGATCTAAAGGCTATTTTAATGACTGGGCTGACACAAAGCTGATACTCCGCCACAGGCACAACGTGATCAGTGCAAGAAACGCCTCCGTGACTGGAAGTCAAGTCAGCATTAAAAAAAGATTGTGGAGGGGAGATTATTATCAGGGGCCCTGCGATAGGCTGGCGACCTGTCCAGGGTGAACCCACTCAATGTTAGCTGGGATTGGCTCCAGCCCCCCACGCGACCCTTAAATTGATAAAGCGGTCGACGATGGATGGATGGATGGATGGATTGATTATTATTCGGTTCGTTCACTGAATAAAGCAGCCAGAGAAGTTTCATTTGTGATGTGCGGTGTCTTAGTTTACAACATTGTGTGGCTTTTATGGTATACGATATAACCGAGTGAGTAATGTATCACTATACTTAAGACGTTTTTTGCAAATTTGCAACATCTGGACAGTTGTCATATATGATGATTTGTATGGTCTTTCTTACTACACTAGAAGAGCTTTGCTAGAAGTCACATCTGTGTATGGGTATGGGGGTCCATACTGCACAGACACACATGAAGTACAGTCTCACACGTTCAGTTCAAAGAGACCACGCAGTAAGGCTCGCTGCTGGTTTTGCACTGCCCTGAAACGTATCCCCTCAGTTTCAAACAGCATGCCCACTGCTTTACTTGCACGGGTGTGCCATCCCCAGCAGAAACTACCGTGCTGCCCACTGTGAGCGAAAGCAGCAGCAGGTGACTTGCCCAATAAAACAGATTACATTTGAGCTTGAAAGCCTGTTTACTACTCTAACGATCATAAGGCAATGCGATTTTACACAATCACACACTGGAGTTGTCCCGCACAGCGAGGGGGCTGTGGTGTCATAATCAAAACCAAAGCATGGACCAAACGGTCCAGCATGTTTGAAAAAAGAGAGAAAACTGTTACTCTGCGGCGAGCTCTGGGTAGAACTCATGAAAATAAGGACTTTGTCTTCAGTATTCAAGCATTGCTTGTTTCAGGCCAGGTTGTTTCAGACATTACAGTGCAAGGCAGAGAGCAGTGAGAGCACAGCGGCGCGGCGGCAGACAAAGACCGCCCTGTCCCACCGCAGCTCGGTGGCGGAAAAGCAGCAAGGGACCTCCAATATCCCTGGGTGATGGGAATCCTACAGGTGCACACAGTAAGTGGATGACGATGATAAGCGAGTGACTGCATGTTTAATTTCGGGCTTGCACAGCCGTCATCGCTCTCTCACAAACAAGTGTTGACCCTTTCTGCTGCAGGAGCTAATGTATAGGCTCATTCATGCTCTTGCTAGGGGGACATGAGGATTTAGTCCAAAATGTTAGGAAACCAATCGCAATGGGTGAGTTCGGTGAACAGATGTGATGTTCATGCAAGTCGGTGCTCCAAAGTCTGGTGTTCGCAATCATTCCAGATACAGCATTTGACCGTGAACCAGGTGACCGAGCAGTGTCATATTTGAATTTTCTCAGATAGGTCATGCAAGATCACTCTGATCAATGTTTTGTATCTTAGAAAAGAGATGTAGCATTAGGAAAATGCATGAAGACAAAAACATATTGCTATGCAAATTGTTTATTTATGTAAGGCTGATAAAAAAATGACTCATCCTGTGAGACATTTCACAACATATATTTTCCAAGACTTGAAAAAAAAAATTAAAACTGTAAAATATTAAAATCTCTATTGTGTCTTTTTTATATATTTTCCGGAAACATTCGTTATATTTAAAATCAAATGAAGGAAACAACAACTCTTGGATCAACTGAACAAGGATGCATTTACAGTCTTTAAAATAGACAAAAATAACCATCAGGTTTTATTCACAACATCATGTATTATGTTTTAACATATTCTACATTAAAAAAAAATCTGAATGAAAGCAATAGCTGAAATATTCAGCATACTCTTCCCCACTTTGTCTCATCCTCCATAGCACGTTGTCATGTGCTCATCTGTCAATTATCCTCGGTCACCGATCTCTACCTCCCTGTATGAAAACGCCTTATTGACGGGATGTATCGAGGAGAGAGTGTGACATTCCTGTGGGGATTACTATACCAACCAGCGCGTGTTGTGGGATTATGCCGGCGGCCACCTGTGGTCTTCAGCAGACATATAGGTATCATCCAAATTCTAAAAGACGGCAGGGAGGTTCAGAAGTCAAAGGTAGAAGGCTCAAATAATGGTAATGGTCACGTCTCCCTCGGTTCATTATTGTTAGCGTGATGACCTTGAGACCTAGAGCTGATAGCTGAGGTAAAGGAAGAGGTGAAGAGGTGAGGGCAACATAACCGTATTAACCCTCTGCAAAACAACCCTGAGGTAGTCTGGGCCAGAGAACATCTACACAATAAAAGGGCAGATGTAAACAAGAAAAGAGGTGAAGGACAAATCATCTTTTGCAAAATGATAGTTTAGAGAGGGGAAATGAAAGAGATGGCATACAGTTTATTTTCATAATGAAAAGAGGGAGGAAAACATCAGCGAGACATGATGAATAAGCAGCTACAAAGCAGCTTTGGTTCCATGGTGGTGACACCCTGTTTTTCTGGGTGTTGCCTGTTGTCCCTCAGTAGTTGTTACTCTTCCTCTGGTCGATCACAGAGCCAAGGCCAAGGGGCTTGGCAGCCAAAATTCGAGCGCAGGGTGAAGTCAAGCTCTTGAGAAATTGCTTCCATACTCCTGGTCAACACTCTCCGCCATGTTCTCCATGTCATTAGCAGAAATGCCATCAGTTCCTGAGGAAGCACTGGAGGGCGTTAGGTGCATGTTATCACACGAACACTAACGCATCGGGGCAAAGTCCTTACAGCAGCACCGATGGCGTCATTGTCGTCCATCTTTTCATCCATTATTGAAGATGAAAGATGAGCAGCAAGTCTCTCGTGAGAGCTCTGCAGGTTAATGTCACAGCGAAAACAAACCTGATGCCGGTAGCATGACAGTTTCAAAATCTGGGACAAAATCTGGCATCAAATCTGGGGACACCTCCAGGACACCGATGTCACTGTTTTGGTTGAGTGTATTGAAGTGAGGGTTGGCTTGCTTGTCACCAAGCTGGATAGGGATCAAGAAAACCTGTTTATTGCAAAAGGCCTGAGACTTGGAGCTTTAATCATGTTGATGGGTCCTGGATATCATCTGTGCGTTGGAGAAGAAGGTGGAGACAAGACAGGGAGGAAGAGAGGCAAAGGCAGAAGGGAACAAAGGGTAGACAGATGGAAAAAGTTAGTGATAGTATATTATGTTCACTGGTAAAAACAAACATCACATTTTGAATTTTATATTCTGTCCAACGCAAAATCGAGTGACTGAGTATTCTTCTCAAAAAGCTCATGCTATTGGTTTAGCAAAAGAAAAAAAAAAAAAAAAAAAAAGCTTAAATGCAAAGGCGAGGGTGCAAATGAGAGTAGACATGCTCAGAAGCCATTGCTGTCATTTCTTAGCTGGATTGCGCAACACTACACACTGCAGTAATTTGCCATGTTGTTTATCTGCCAGCCAACACCCAAATGTACGCTGTGGGAGGATGGTATGAGCTCGTCGGATTAAAAAGAAATGTCCCAGCAACAAACGTGGGAGAGTCTATCAACTCATATGTGACGTATATTGACTTAACACACGATTGCAACTGAGAGCAGCCACTACTGTTCCAACACAATCAACGCACATCAGAGGTGGACGTTTCTGTTGTTGCAGCAGCATCATGAAAATAAGGCGCAATGTTACTCTGAGTCCCTTTACAGTTGGGAGTCAGAGATGCACGGGTCCTTCTGGTGCAGTGAGTCAGTACGAGAAAACGTGCAGCTGTTGAATGTTGAAAATACCTCACATCGAATCTCTGCGCCGGATATTTGGGAGACACCTCTCAAATTCCAAACACTAACAGGGGCTGATTTATCTGTGGAGCTGTCAGACCCACCGGCGAGTCTGTCTTTATAAAGTCAAGTTGTTAAGATGTTCATATTCAGATAAAAGGCTTTTTAAATTGTACTTGTGATTCCAGGGTTTGTACATTCTTTTTTTTTTTCCTGCTCAGCACATCTCTATAAACCCCGAACATGTTGGGGGGTTTTTTGCACTTAACTCATCATTCATTTGGAGGACAATGCAATATTGTGAAGCCTCTGTAGACCAGTGCCACATCTAAGACTAGTGTTGTGGTCAGAGGCAGCAGGACGAGTTCTTCATTATCCCAATGAGCAAAGCAATCAGTGATATGTAAGATGAAAAAAAGAAAGAAAAAAACAGTCAAATTATCATGGAAAAATCCACACGTTGCAGGGCTGACACTGTGGGACGCAGGGAAGTGAGCATGGGTGGATTTTTACCTGTACCACCAACGATGACGACAGAATGATGAGTCCACCCTCTTTGATGGGGGAAATGAAAAGAATGGGGGCTTAACATTCAGCAGTGCACCACACATCTGTTTGTGTGATGGAAGAGCTCATGAAGTTGAGGGAAAAGAGAAGAATGTCTCATAGGACTATGAAGCTATTAGCTTATAGTGATTTCTTTCTTCGTTGTTAAACTCTGGCTTGGAGCCACATGGAACAGCTCATTCTTTAACTGAAAGGACTGAAAGGAGAGATTGTGCGTCATGTTGACACTTACTTGATATGAGCTACTTGAAAATCTGCAAAATGCAATCTACATTTTCCGAGCCAAACTCCTCCAAAGACATGTTTTGTCTTTACATTATTACCTTATGTGAAGAGAGACTTCAGTTTTGGTACACGGATGCTTTTGTGAACTAAAAACCTGCAAGTGACCTAGAGGAAGCAGTGGCAAGAACAAATATGATGCCAAATAATGCGAGGCGCCGGTTGCATCTGCACCAGGACTAACCTGTGATTTTACTCCTGCTCTGCCCTGCACTTCCGTCTCGGTTGTTCCTCTTCGGTATCGGAAAAGGTCTGGTCCCCAGAGATGCCATGGCACACAAGATTACGACCTGCAGACAGAGGCACACACCAAAACAACTGTTGAGGATACAACCTCTTTCTACATCATTACTTTCAATGACATCATTAATATAGCTGGACTAACAGTTTATACTGTTTACTGTAAATCGCCTCTAGAAACAAACGCCTCTTTATGCTTGCACGCCGACATCTTGTTCCAGATTTTCAGGGATTTCTTGGGTGGTTTCATTTCCGAAGCCCAAATTCTCCATCTTCATCACTAGAACCGATTCTCCATCAGTGTCATCTGTGGCACATTTGTGGCAGTTTTCGGGGCATATTGCCTAAGATAACCTTTGCCGACCGGAGACAACTCCACACCTTCAGTCCTGTTTATCGGGAATGGAGATCTGGCATTCCACACAAGCCCGGTCACTCTCACATACTATTGTTTATATAAAGACAGACATATAAACACACCTGTTTGCCCTTTAACACTGCCGCTAGCCCGTTCGGATCCAAAGATCGACAGATTGAGCAGATTGCGTTAGATAAGAGAGAAATACTCGACTTGAGCTGATTAAAAAACTGTTCTTGTGCATATATTCACAGTAAAATGAAAGGAGAGCATATGGAGTCTGTTATTACAGGTCATCTGACTGTAAAAAAGAAACTCATTTCTTATCATTTTTTTCCCCATTACGCTGACACTCCCTTCAGCCACGTTGCCTCTCTGCTCTCCTTCAGACGCCTCATTGGGTGATATGTTTCCTATGTTGTCACTATCAGATGCTACACCTGAGGGGATCAGGTCAGAGAGCAGGCTTCTTCTTTTCTCTCCTATTCCGCTCAGTCATTACGACTCTCTCCTATCAATATGAAAATACAGCCCCAGGCACGAAGATTACCTGGGGTGGCTCGTGTCACAGAGATCTGGAATGTGTAGCCCACTGTGGTGGGTTTTGGTGGATTTTTTAAATGCAAATAAAAGATCACTCTGCTATGGTGCACACTGTTTTTTGATATGGGTCAAACTTTGCAATAGCCGCAAATGTCAAGGTCGAAAAATTCACCAAAGTTTACTTAATTCACTTTTATGTTTAGTGACTTTTCAACACAAATATTTGCTTGGGCTCATAATTTGCGTTTCATGTTCACGGATCATTGTGAACGTGGCTATGGAATAATTGGTTGGTGGGGTTACCAGACTGAGGCTGCGCAACATGAACAAGAAGGACTAACAACGCATTATTCCTCCTTTAGCATATCTTTAACCGCCAATAACATGAATATGGGTCTTGTTTCTACCACAGTGCTTATGGCCAAGAGAGAAACGCCTAGAGACTGATTTGTTAAACAGTTGAATTAGTATAAATAATACAACACACACACATACACACCCCTAATGTTTAAAAGCACAGGATATCAAGAGAAATGGGGCCAAAATCAATCTAGGCTTGGAAGTTAGCATTAGGTGCCGGGCGATTTCCTCTGACAAGCCGAAAACAGAAGAAACCACTGTAAAACCTTTCTGGACTGCAAACAACAAAGTGTGAGAGCCAAGACCCATACTGCGCAATCTACAACCTCCATCAATCTCCACTGAAGCCATGGTGGGAGCGAGAGCTTGGAGGGGAGGGTGTGTGCACGTGTGTGTGAGTGTGAGCGTGAGTGTGTGTGTGTGTGTGTGTGTGTGTGTGTGTGTGTGTGTGTGTGTGTGTGTGTGTGTGTGTGAGAGAGAGTGCCAAAATACGAGAACATGCTGAAGTCACTAAGGCATCAACGTGTTTTGCAAACGTATTATCCTCTCGGGGTGGCTTGAGTTTGGCTCCGAACACAAACACGGTCATTGAGAGAGCGATAAGTGGGGTATCCCAACAGATTGTAGCACAGTGGCAGAGGGGGGTATGACTCAGCAAATGTGACATCAAGCCCGCTCTGCATGACGCAGGAAGAGGAAGACCACCTCACGGCAGGCCGCGCTGAAGCAATCACAGCGGGCTCCGCTGGGTGGGTTTATGACTTTTCCCAGAACCCAGCTACCCGAGGGTATACGCACTCTGCTTGTGTGTGCTTTTAAGTTTGCATTCAAACCCCCTCATTGCATAATTAACTCTGTTCAACTGTCAAGTTTATTGGATGGTGAAATAAGTTCAAGGAAAGCGAAAACTTGTGAGTTTCACTTGGTGAGTCTGCATCATTACTCAGTCACATCGTGACCTATGACATCACAAAGAGTACCGGGAATGGGCGAAAAGATTTGCCATATTTAATACTTGCACACCCTTTTCCACAAAACATTGTGTATGTGTAAGTAATTCAGCATTCAGCTTATTTAGCCCCATCCTACGCCTTATTTGACTGACATGCATTACCCGGCAGATCTGTGTTCACTCTATAATATGATGACACTTAGGGATTACATTTTGATTAATCTCCCACCTTGTGTGTGTAAACTCACAAAGACACAGCTTACTGCCAGGTCTCATTATGTTATATACTGCACTGGTAAGGCCCTGACTTACTCCTCCAAGGCCTTTGTTATTTTTCTTCCGAATAATTAGAAGAAATGTGGTTCTTATTATCAGTTTCACTGTTACAAAATATTGTGATGCTGGCAAAGATCAAAATACTTTCACGACTGTAATACGCAAATGTGAGGTTTTAATTAAGGGCCTTTGACGTAGTTCTTCTGATGACACACACACGTACACACCCGTGATGAGGATCGTTGGCTCCAGAGACGAATGGATGCTCTGAACGGTGTCCTCTCTCCTGACCTGACTCCCATCTTCTCCTGGAGTTGCATCATTGTCACTGTAAGAAATGACAACAAGTTAGAGAGGAGAAGAGAAAGCCTCTCATGTAGATTTGTATGTACTGTATATCAGTGTGTGAGACACAGTATGTTTGTTGGTAGGTACAGTATTTATTCAGACAGGTTTTTGTTATGAGCACATACAGTGCATTTATGAATAAAGGAAACCCTATGATTAAAAAACATTTTGCAGGGTCCTGGCCAGGTATACCAGGGCATCACAGAATCAGCAGACATCATGTTAAGACCTTTGTCCCGTCTCCTCATCTTTCTGCTGGAGCTGGCGGATGGTGTCTTGCAGGCCTCGGATCTTTGCCTTCTTCTCATTCAGCACCATGACAAAACGAGAGTACAGATGCACGTCCAACTTCTCCTTATCCTGAACGTGCTGCTCTAGCCTGGTGAGACCAAACACAAACAACTTTCAATGAAATACATGCCGAGACTCACTTTGCATGTGCGCATACAGACACATGCATGTTTTAAAAGCTGCAAATTAGCGTTGTTGCCAAGAAGAATGATATGATGCATCCACCCTGTGCAGACGAAAGTGACCCTCAGCATCCACGTCTGGCAATGTGTTATTCATTGTCCACAAAATGAAGATGGAAATAAACCATTAGACAAAAATGCAATTTGAATGGAAATGCCAAGGAAAAATAAATGAAAGACATACAAATAAACCATCTGCAGTTAGTTCCAGGAAATCATAAGACACGTTTGCAACACTGGGTGGATCCCTCAAATCCCTCCAAAATGGGCGAACAGTGATGATGTCATACTTGGTTATTGTTGTGGATACAAACAACACCATCATTCGATTCTGTCAATCTATTTTCCATTTGCTCTGCATCTCACGTGTTCATAAACCTACGTTCTAATCCAGCAGCAGTGCTGCTTGCCTCCTCTTTCTTACTCTGCAAGTATTCGCTGGTGCTCCTGTTTCAGTCTACGGTTCTCCTCCAACAGCTGGCAGTTTGCTGACTCCAGATCGGCGCTGCGCTTTAAGGACTGGCCAATCATCTCCTGGCTCAGCTCTAGAGGGTCTGGAGCCGGTTGGAGCTCAGCAGAGCCCAAGTGCAACTGGAGGAAAGAGGGGAAAGAAGCGTAGAGAGACGAGAAGGACAACGATCAAATAAGACTGGATTGTTTTATATAAAAAAAACTGCTTGAGCATCAACTTCGTATTTAAGGAAATAAAGTTCTCTCTGCAGGTTGGCTGGCTTCATTGTTCTTAAACAGCTGAGCAGCGCAGCAATGTGGGAGGACCTCTCTGCATTGACAGCTAGTAGTTAAGGCAGTTCATGGAACATGGTAAGTATAACCTCTGGGTGCTTTCCTTTGAGCATGCCTAACTGGGAAGAGACATCATGACAGATGGAAGACTATATCTCCCATCTGCCCCAGGAGTACCTGGGTATCCTCTAGGAAAACCTGGAGGACGTTACCAAGCACATCTAACACCATTATCCCAACATGAGTAACAGGCCAGATTTGAGGCAATAACCTCATATTCTCACCTAAAGCAGCTTCTGAAATCTGCTCACAGTGAAAAAATGAGCAAGCACTCGCACCTCGCCGTTATCCAGAGAGGCTGTGCAATATGGAAGTGCAACAAACCATTACATCACGTTTTCTTTGAAGTGGGAGACTTTTTAGGATGATGAGGTGTTTTCTTCTGTCTGGGAGAAATGCACGATGAATTCACTGGTCGGGACTAAACTATCCAAGTGAGCACACAGTTTCCCTTCTGTTTGGTTTCGGCGGCGGCTCTTTGGAATCACAAGCAGGCTTCAGAAGTAATAAAACATTCCTCATTCGGTTTGCATTTTGGCACTTAATCACACAGCAGGAATGGGGAATTGCAGCTGGCTACAGAAAAAAAATACAGACTTTTCTTTAACATTTAGTTGATGTGTAAAATTTTCTAAATTCCACTGAAGCCCTCGAACTTGGAATGGGCAAAATGTAAATCACTTTAAAGAAAACAATAACTGAATACGGAATGAATACAGAATACCCCGGGGCACGTGAAACCGTGTCCGACCCAGAGAATGTCTGTTCATCAAAGCTGCGACAAAACACACATTTTCAAGTGCCAGCACAACATCATTGGCTTGTTGCCTTGTTGCCTTGGAGACTTTCCCATTGCCGAACACACACACGCACGCACGCACGCACGCACGCACGCACACAGGAAAACCAGAAGGTGATGAGCAGCTAAATCTTCCCTGGGCTGTGTCGAGGTCACAGACCCACTATAATAAAGCAGCCGCCTTCAAAAGCTCTCATAAAATACTTGTCATTTTTGTCCCGGGTTGACGCTGTCCCAGCAGGCCAGGCCACACAGCTGTTTTCCCCTCCGCTGGTGAACGTGAACATGTTTCGGTGAGTGGACATTCGCTTAACCTTCCCGTCTACCTCTGTTAATCTTCTGTTCTCTCCGTCTCTTCCTCTCCTCCACCTTTTCTACCCTTCCCTTACAGCTCGTCTCAAAAAAATGAAACAGACTGATTCCGCAAAAATATGTAAAAAGGATATTTGCTTGAGTTTCTAAAACCTCTCCGCTCTTTTGCAGTTACACGGCTTATTCAGTGCAAGTGCTTCAAATAACATCCCTGATCAATGCAATGACGGAATCAGCGACGTAACTAAATTCATCTTAATGGGATCCGGACATACAGGGGACCACCCAGGATCTAAAGGAGGACGAGGTTCCCAGGAACTCATAAAAATGTAGAGTAACATCAGAATGTCACAGGCTGCTGTCCTCCTCTCGGGGATTAAAAGCCAGTTTGTGTGACAAGAGATTCTGTGTTTGTGCCACACGGTCCACTATTAACGGCGAGGCTAGTGCAGCTAGAGGCCCAGTCAGAACGGGCGGTGTTTGGCTTTTTGAGTAGCGCGCAAGGGGCCGCGTCCACAAAGATATACCAACTTGCACACAACAGCAGTGGAGCTGCTTTCAGACATGCACTAAAGTCCGGACATTTTTTTCCTGAGCTGTATGTGAGGACGCAAATGTACGCAAAGTGTCTCTCTGGACATTCCCCGGAGGTTTTCCTGCCAGCCCCCTAGCGAAGATTCACGGTGAGCGAGTGGACGCTCGACCCAGGCGCCACCCCGCGCCTGAACGTTCGGGGGGATTCCCTTTTGATGTGAACATGTCTAACTCGAACAATCGCCTGCTGTGCTCTCCTTCATATGTGAACAACAATCTCCAGACACTTTCTGGAGTTCATGTCCGACAGCAGCTTAGGGTGCACATCACCTATCTGTACGCAGTCATGCAGAGCTGCAGAGTTTGGGAGGAGTGATAATTGTGAAGGCTTTGATGTTTCCCTCTACCTTGTTCTACCTGTAACAGTCATTGGGCAATAAATCAGCAAGGTGAGGAGGCATGATGTGAAGGGCTTTGGACACAGACACACAATGAGTCCACTTTTATTTCCACACTTTAAAGAATTTTCCAATGTCCTACATTTACTATACAAGTCTCTTACCATAAAACTGACTGAGACTGAAGTCATCAAAGTTTTACCCACTCACTCTGTTGAGGACCATACATTTTCCTGACCGGCATGTTTAACATGGTGTTACCAGTTTAACACACCAGATACAGAGATCAGAACTGAGGGAAGCACAACCCTTACTTACTGGATTAACAATGACAATAGCACCCAGCTGCTGTTTATTTCTCCTTCCTTTAAATACCAACAGTTATTTGTTTCACTGTCTTTACTTTTAGGGAATAGTGAGAAAACCTCCTGCCGTAAACATGTAAATACCACATCACCAAAGGTTTACCTTTAGCTTACTTTGTTGCATGGAAAGAGGAAAGATGCACTCGCCAAAAGATAAATGTTAAAATGTGGGCAAGCAGCATGCAAACTTTTCTAAATCAGCAATAGGCAGTGATGGAAACTATTCTATTGGTTAAGGTTCCTTGTTGAAAGACAGAAGAAAGGCTGAAAAGCTATCTTTATTTTCTTGAGCTTTGGCTTCTCTCCTGGGACTAAGATAAAGTTAAAGGTCAATCTGCACACTGTTGCCAACCTCTGCCAAGGTGTGGGAGGTCAGACTGTTTGTCTGGGACGCACAACCCACTGCCACATATCTCTGCTGTTTTTCTCAACTAAAACAACACTCCAACAAGTAAATGGTCCAGCCTTTGGCACCATCAGACATATGACTTTTATGACACACAGTGTGCAAATCAAAAGAACCAACAACCTGAGGCCGTTGTGTGTACCCACATTGAGTACAATATGCAAATATAAAATGGTCGTCGCCGGACAGTCCAGTGTGTGAGTATGTGTGTGTGGGTGGGTGTGTGAGTATGTGTGTGTGTGTGTGTGTGTGTGTGTGGTCTAGCTGTTTGTTTGTGAGTGTGTCTCCTGACAGCTATAGCCAGACCATAAGGTCAAACCCATGGGGGACGTAGGTGTGGAGGACGAAGCCAAAAGAACACAGCCGCAGTGAAAATTATACCATAACAAACTGTGGGCACCGAGGACACAAAGCTTTCCTTATGACACCGTCCAACAAACAGCTGAAGACTTAACCCACCGTTTATTCCCCGGGATCACAGGACAATAACCCCCTTTAATCAATACCAATACTATATCTTTTTTGAACTGACATCACTGTTATTAACGTGAACATTTCTGACATATTAATTTAAGTCATTTGCTAACAAAAATCCAGCATAATGTCAAGCAAGACAAGAACAATGCCCACAGGCCCTGTGGTTCAAAACACCTTAAAAATTGTGATCAAACCCATTTTGTCTTTCTTTCTCTCCATCTGAAAACAACTATTGTGTCCAAAGAAACGGGGAGGTGAGTGGGTGAGCACCGTGTGCATGATGACAAAGAGGCAATGTTCAAGGGTGGGCAACGGGTGCACAGTTTGAAAAGTGTGGGCATCGAGCGGAGATCAGCTTGTCACATCGACTCCCTACTAGTCTGACATGCAGAGGCGTGAGGCCAGATAAAGAGCAGGAAGTGAGGGGCGACGGCAGTCAGTCCATCCCTGATAACACACACACACACACACACACACACACACACACCCACACGTTCTCATAAACAATGTGTGGCACAGTACTGACTTGAGAACAGATAGTGGAAGAAAAAAATTTCACTCTGAGACATCTGCCTAAAATGTTGAGTTGAGAGATGTTTGTAGCAAGGCAGGAATACATTATGAAAGTTATTTCACATTAATAATGTAAACATTAACCGGAGAGACACAGTACAAGTCAGTGAAAAGCTTAGTGTGAGGTGGAACTTGATGGTGGTGACAGCAGGAGGGGATGCGTTGGTGGATCTGACTGTGGTGGTCAGGATTTAAATCTGGCTTCCTGTTGTACCACAATTTCCCAGACTCCAAGTGCAGGGGAACAAAAGGAAAACATCTGCAAAAGCCAAACATCTCACCAATATGTCTTCATTTTTGCTTTTGGTGTTAGGATGATAGCTGTTTTCATCGTTTTTCTTGTTTTTGATTTGTTTTTCTTGAAACCACAACAATATAAATTTTGTCTGCTTCAAGGCAGTGGCACCTTCACATGCTTTATGGTGGTCAAATGCTTCTATCTAATACTTTACATTGGGTACTATTCATTTGAATCAATAAAGTTTATTTTTATAATAGTATAGTTAGGTCTAAGTACAATAATAAATCAAAATAAATGCAGCCAGCCCAGCAGCTTGTATTTGATATATACAAGAGCAGCAGAATTATAGTAAATTCTGCTTGTGTCTGATATCTTATATTGGGTAAAAATATATGTTACATTAGGTACTATCCATTTAAATCAATGAACTATATTTGTATAATAGTTACAGAATATTGTTAGGTTTAAGTGTCACAGGTTTGAAGGAGCAGGACCCAAATGAAGGTAAGAAGGAAAAAAAGAGTATTTAATAATGTAGGTAACTAAAGGCAGACTTAAATAAACAACATCCAACCCTCCAAAGCTGAAATCTAAAACTCCAAAATGTAGTTCAATGGCATAATAGGATTCCTGAAATTCAGTTATGGGGTTTAGTTTTGGTTTGCCCGCCAGAGATTTTCAGTCGCCCCCTCTACCGCCCCCTGTGAACAATTTCTGCGGGCGCCACTGCTTCAAGGCTGTGAAGGTTTGCCTCATTACAAAATGCATTTAGAAGGAATTTCTCTTCTGGTCTATCCAAAGTGTTAACATTGACTAATGTCATTATGACGATCAGTCTCCACATGCTGGCAGATGATGCTCTTTGGTATAAGCATACAAATGATACAGTGGAAAAAGGAGCACTGCTCTTGTAGCAACCAGCAGTGTTTGTGCAATAAACGATTTCATTTTACATTTTGCATAATTTTTAAAGTTAGCATTTTAGTATTTTTGGATATTGTTTTACTGTATTGAATTTTGTATGTCCTATGTTATAGAACACATTCATGTACTTTTTGTTTAGTGTTTTCATCTTTTATGTTGTGCACCTGACTGTGAGCCAATTCATCAGACACTAAACGACAGCTTCCTAAATGTCAAGATTTTCATTTCCCATTTTCTGTCATTGGGCTCTTGGGAAATAGTGTTAGGCATTTTTCACTATTTTACTATAAAATATATACAGTATATATCAAAAATTTAACAAAACATTATGTCATCAATTGTCATCAATTAATCTCTGCATTGATAATGAAAACAGCGGCAGTATCACCGCTGCTTCAAAACAGCAAAGAGTAGCTTTCAGAAATATATGAAGAATAGATTCAAAATATCATTAAACTGGCAATACTTCTGTTTTGTCAAACTGGAAGGAAACCCTGAAAAATCTGTTATTGTGTTTTTTAACTTCAGTTTTTTCTAAGCCATATTATGGTTGATTTTAAACCGTGAATAAGAAATCCATATCTAAAAACACTGGAGGGGTTTGCTGTTAGAGCAATGGTTTTATAACATTTGGTAGAGAGCAGACAACTTGAGCAAGTAAAATGAAAATACAACAACAGCGTCAAGATCTGAGCACAGTGGAAAAAGGTAAAAAATATATTATCTGCGCTCAGATCTCGTTATTAAACTAATGATAACTGAAACTAAAAAAAAGCTACTCAGTGCAGACAATGAAGATAAAACCAAGACATTTATGTCAACGTCATTATCCTTCTTCACCTGTCTTCCCATATACTCCACAGATTAGAAAATATCATGCTTATAATTTACAATAATTGTAAACAATGTTGTCACACTCCGGCTGTGAATGTACAAATACAAACATCTAAATACGTAGTGTAATTTCACACTTCAGAATCTGGGAGGATATGGACTACCACAGTTAGTGGCGTCAGGCTCCACAGCAGGATTCCCCAGTGAACTATAACACACGTTCCATTTGACAGACATAAAACATGGAACAATCTTCGCCACATTCATGCACTCAGATTTATCCAGAATCCTGCGGCTTCAATTACCACAACTGTCGAGATTCCAGTCCCAGTCTCCCTGGACAGAAGCTGGTCTGAAGTAAGAACTCAGCTGTAAGTGACAATTTTTACAAAGTGATGGGAAGCGTCTGAATAACATTTGTGTGACCATCCTGTTCCTTGTCCCAGTACTACATCATGTATTTATATGTATATATATATATATATATATATATATATATATATATATTTTTTTTTTTTAAATGGCACAAAAAATGTTAATCTGCAAGATTATTCAGTTGCTATGCTGCTGTGTGTCTGTGCTGGATTTTTCCCTCCACCAATGACAGATTAGTACAGTACTTAAATAGACATTAAGGAGGAGATAATGTCAGACTTGGCCATTTAAACACCTGCTTAGGAGTAGTTTAACAACGAACACCCAAATTACGTTCATCATTACAACTTCTGGGGTCAAATTCATAAAATATTAATGTCAGGTTAAGTTCACCACCTGTTTTGTCTCTACCCTCCTTTCTTCTATTCCCAAAGGAAACCTGCCTCATTTTTGGTCATTTCTGCACCCTCAAATTATCTGGCTGGGAAAATATGTTCCACTTTTTAACCCCTGACGTGTTCAACAAAAGGCGAACGGGGGAGAGCAGGGGGGGGCAAAGAAGCAGGTGTTAAACAAGAGTGGCAGTTTTTTTACTAAATGCACATAGTCCCCCAGGATTCTTAGATTTCTGTGTCTACCACATACCCCACACAGTGATGATTACTGTCAACAAGAAAAGATTACATTTTTAAAAAGCACAGAGACGTGTCAATCATTTTGTGTGGTTTTGTTTGCGCCTTTTGGTGAAAAGTTCCTGTGCGAAAAACAACAGACAAAAAACTCAAAAGCTCATGTCATGTCAAAAAATTACTTCCATTGCTGAAATATGACAAAAGTCACATACAAATATAAATGACTGATTTGTCAAGGGCGGCACCCAGAGGCAGAAAGCCTGTTATCCTCGTCTAAAACCAACAGATGTCTGCACATGTCCGGACAGAGATACATATACGCACACACCATAGGAACACTCACAAAGACAAAGAAACCCAGGGGGAGTTGGAGATAGAAAAGGGCTCTCAATCAACCGTTGTTTAACATTGTGAGATGGGGACAGCCCTATCCATAAATCAGGGCTTTATGGTCGCTACCATGTTTCTAACCCCCTGGCCTTTTCCCTCTGGTCTCCACTGCCAGCACAGCAGTCCCAGGACCCCCAGTGAAGTGCTCCCTGTAGGCAACAGCTTCCTCTGTCTGGATGAATAACACCGAAATCCACTGAATGCGCCATGACCTGTACTCCATCACACTTGTCACTCAGCAGTCAGCACAGTATACAGTACACGCCTCTGAACATTTTCACTGAACATATATTTAACAAGACACATGCTTTCATGAAGTAAAGTGATTTTTTATGTGAGCCAACTCCACCATTTATCCATTTTTCAATCAACAAACCATCTCCTCCACACTTTAACAAGCTGTAGCCATTAGACATCCACCTCATACTGTTGCTGTCAGATGACTATCCTATCTTTGGCTCTTTCAACACTGGCCTAAGGGCAGACAAGCCTTTCTAATTCTGCCATAATGTTGGAAGACTATAAACCTTATCTTTTTAACAGCGCGCTGTAAAAAATAAGACTTCCTTTCTATTTTGTTGTTTGTCGTTAGTTGCATTTATCCTGAGGGAACAGTGACGAGAGGTAAGTGCATGATGTGCGGATTCCTCAACGTTTGCCTTTCAAAATACCCACTTCAGTTTGAGTCTGCCACACTTCTGTTAGAAAGTTAACCATTTTTTATGATGTGTCCTGTGCCAGTGATGAAAAGCGCCCAAAACCAGCAAAAAGGGTCACAGTGCCAACAGTACCAGTCCCAGTCCAACCTTGTGTTTTATGTCAGCAGGAGAGAGGTAACTGCAGACATATCGATGTGGTCCATCTACAGGAAAGTACTAACTGCTGCAATTTTAACTTTTCATGGCAGGCTACGTTGGTGGTGTTGATGGAGGCGCAATGGTCCAGATAGTGGGGATGAAGTACAATCCAGAAAGGTCATTTTCAGGAATAAATTCAGGTTTGTGGCTAAAAAGCTACATTTATCTTTCATCGCAGTGATTTTGAGGACAACAGTTGAACTGTGGCATTCATATTACAAAGTCGTCTGCCAAAAATGTGCATGTACATGTTTTTGATTGGACAGCGATGATGAGGCATTGAAATGCAGCAAATTCTGAGCCGGGTTCAATTTTTCTTTTTTCCTCGGAAAGCCCTACATTTTTATTGCCCTCTGTGTAGGTATTAGAGCTGTACCAATGCACGCATCCCAGGGGGGGAATGAAGAAGCTGCATTCGTTAGTGTGATTTTGTATTAAGTTCATCATATTAACCTTTAAACCAAACAAGGTTAAGACTTTGTTAGCTGGACCATATGTGCCGTATTTCCCTCAGATTTCACAACATTCAGCATTTAATAATAAATATCTCGGCAGAGATTTTTGCTCACCAAGATGTTATCACAGATCTTCTGATATGAGAGGTGACAGTGATCTGGAATAAGTTGGAAAGAATACACCTCCTTGTCGCCCTCTCTCCTTCCTCCTCCTCCTCTTCCTTCTTCACTTCTTGTTAGCGCTTGAAGAAGATCCCTCACATATCTTTCCCTCGTGACTCCCAGGTCATTGGCTTCCTTTGTCACTTCATCTTCTGAAACTGAACACAAAGGTGTTGCTGAAATATTCTGTTTGCTCTTTAAGGTATTTTCCACATTTTTGCCCACATGTTCGGGTCATACAATTTGACAGAGGGCAAAGAGGTGATGGCTAACTGCAGAAAAAAAAATGTAAACACGGTAATGCGCGAATGCATGTGAAAGCTGATTTTAAGAGAAGCATGCAGAGAAACCATGGGGAATGTCATCAGCTGTTTCACAGCTGCTCACAAGGGGTTGAGGGTCCCAGTTAACACATCAAACACAGAAACGCTGAAGACCCAGAAGCCCCCACATAGCTGTCACAACCCCATCTCTGCCTGTCAACTCTGCAGATGGACAGCGATAGAAAACTAGGGAGCAGTTATGTTCCAGGTGTCCTTCCACAGAATACGTATCCATGTGCATATTTAACCACAGATACACACACACACACACACACACACACACACACACACACACACACACACACACACACACACACACACACACACACACACACACACACACACACACACACACACACACACACACACACACACACACACACACACACACACACTGAAGACTGACTTGCACATACAAAGACAACCCTTGTAAGGTTTAATCTACTTTATACACCTGTAAGCTGCAGCACAGGAGTGAAGAGGGACGATGAAACAAGGTCATTGCTTTTCCCTCTGGTTAGAGGAACAACCGTTACAATATTATGAGATGGGGGATCAACCAGGTGCCTGCACAGTTTGGACAGTCAAATGAATGGTTGGCCTCGTGATAACCCAGGCTGTTCAATGGTCAAAAGCCTCTGTGTTACATGTAAATCCAAATTTAAACAAAATTATAGCATAACAAATGTGGCATGAGAATTACTGATATATCAGACGACATATACATATTTAAAAAAAAATTGGCAATGATTCCTAAGATGTCATTATCAAACCCATATGACTCAGAAATAAACTTTATTATAAATGACTATAAATAATAAGAAAACAGAAATAAAACCAAATGTATATAAACTGAATTAAGAAAATAAACACTTTTATGTAAAATGGAAACATAAATGTACATAAACATAAAATCTTTTACCAATACCATTATGTCCGTGAAAGACATCGCCTGATACTATTGGTCAACCGATATATTGGTCAGGCTCTAGTTTTGAATACTTTGATTGGTCCCAGATTCTCGTTGTGCTTTTGAAATGTACCTTCTCCGATCCACGCCAAGCTGCCATCAGTGAGAGCTAGTGTAAATCCAGCACCCAGGTCTCCTGCCCAGTCCACTCGCAGGAAGTAGGGGGTACTTGGATCAGTAGTTATTGTGATTTGGCGGACTGTACCACTCATGTCTCACCACCTTCAGACCTGCAGAAAATCAAAAATAGAAACTTAGAAACTCTCTAACACGGTACCATGATGATTTTTCCAACCCTATAAGCCTTTTGCATTGTGTTAAGGTTAGTTAGTGGCACAACTGTTAAGTGTTTGGTTTCGGGCCCTCATTAAACCGCAGGCCTCCAATCTCTCCATTTTGATGTTGTAAGGTTGTGATAATCTTCCAGCTGAATCAATGTGCCTCATTGTTTCACTACTTGGATTTGGTAATAAAAGTCCCCGTGTGTGTCCTCAATGGGGGTCTCTGAGTCAGTGGAACTACGTGGATATGAACCGGTTTTGGCAAGGATTTGCATGAGTGTGTGGGCTCCATGACCCACAGCAGGGTAATCTCATGCTGTTAAAGAATAATATTAACAAATAAGCAGTATTCGTCACGCGAGGACATCCTAACACAGCCAAACAAGTTTACTTTTCTCATTTCAATTTGATAAAATCCACTCCAGGATTGATAACGTCTGATAAAGGACTCAAAGCATTAGATACTATTTGTTATTTTCACATCCCACTTATTTAGATTTTAGTGGATAATTTGGGACAAATATGACATTTCCACAAAAGCCATCATCACACTACTTTTGTTCTCAAGAGGCTTGAGAAACTTTTACTTGATTACGGATGTCCTGGCCAGAACCTGCGATTAGTGCTTCCATGTGAAGTGAGAGGTGAGTTGGACATCTTTCCTGCTTAAATACAAGGCAACGTGTGTGGAGATTTGGGGAAAAGGACAGACAAATTGGTAGTTAGCCAAGCTGGACATGTTTGGAAAAAATGAAAATGAGCGCCTTCGGACACTGCTATAAGTTATGACCTGACAGCACGTTTTTTTGGGGTGGGGGTTCTTTCTTGTACCCACCATCATATATGCTGACAGAGCAGTCGGTCAAGGTTGTTCAAAATGAAACATACTCATGCTCTCCCCACACGCACACGCACACACACATACACACACACACGTGTGCATATGTTCACATACACTAAAAACGTTGCAACAGATTAAAGTTGACCCTTTGTGCTTCTAGAAGGGGTGTGGCTGGATGAAGGGTTCAACTTTAACCCCATGAAGTGAGCACAGCTACTCATTAGTTACTGTAACATCTGTTCTGCAGGGACTAGGACCCTGTGGTAATGACAGAAGGACACTCCAATTAAATAAACAGCGCTGTCTGTCAGGAATGGAGAGCTGCGCAGAGCCTTCAAAGTCTATCCAGAAGTCTTCCTGTTAGCATCTGTTCATTTATTCGATCAGCAGACGGAATCAGTGGAATGCTTAAATCATGAACCGAAGCTCCCCGGCAGCTTTGACACAGCCTTCATCCTCTTTTCTCACGCCCTCTTTCATTTCTTTGCTCAAGCTTTTCATTGTCATTTCTTTTGCACTGTTGCATATATGAAAACTGCAAGACATAACTCCGTGCAGGGAATAGCTGCCAAATGAGTCATAAGACCTCTAATTATGCATCTTAATGCGTCTTAAATGAGATGTTCATAGAGAGTAGAAAAAAATAACAAGGCAGTTAACTGTCCTTTCAATGGGCCCTGACAATTAGGCCAGTCCTCTTGCTTTCCTTTCACAGGACTTTCGCCTCCTGCTTTCTCCAATTCAAGATGAAAAGGACAACACTTTGGTTGGTCCTCTGCTGTCATCATCAGTCAGCGCTATCCTAAACAGCAGCAAGCTGTGCCAAAGCCTTTTAGTCTTTAATAACTACAGATATTGACTACCTTAAACCACCAGACAATCAAAAACAGCATTAGCAAATATAACACGAGCAATGAAAAATCCAGATCCTAAAGGTTTAAAAACGTACCTGAAAGTGTCTGACTTATGTGGGAAGCTGAATTAGTGAAGCATCACAATAACCTGAATGATGTGTGCTTCAACGTAAACACCAGGTTTGGAAAGTTCTCAAATTCACTTTTAGTACTTCTGTCTAGAAGCCACTAAAAGCCAGCAGAGGAGACAGTGATGTAGTGGTAATGGGTCAGGGTCATAGTCCTTCTCACAAAGTATGACGAGATGTGCCTTCTATTGAATGGAGAAACTATACACTGTCTGAAATCTTTTCATCATAATGTAGCGAAGGGAACTTTTTGGATCTACAGTGTGTCTAACATCATTAGCAATGTGTCTTCCTTGGTAGTTTATGTGGTCACCGCAACACACAGCCTGCCAAAATGCATCAGTCTCTCAACTCTGTAGTGACCATACTCCCACGACATAAATAAATAAATAAATACATTTTATTTATAGTGCCCTTTTCATCAAAAGATCTCAAAGGGCTACCCGGAATAATAATTCTGATGACACTTTATAACCACACTGGGTGAAAAATGAAGTGAAAACAGAAGCTAAATGTCAAAAGCAGTACTGCTGCAGCATAATTTAGCTGAAGAAGTTGTACGGTCCTGCATGCCACCCTCCTCTAATGGAGTTCTCCCAAAAAAAATTATGCTAAACAGTTTATTTCTTTCCATTATTTAAATTCCACTGAAAACAAAAGTGATCTGCAGTCACAAATAGCTATCACACCAACTTCTCCTTGCATTCAAAGCATTGAAGAGATGACTAATTTCAACAAGAGGGCAATCATTTTAAACACAATAGATTTCAAGGGTTGCCCTCTTGATCTCGGATCATTCATATAATGCTGGAAACAAAATCTTACTCACCCTGAATTTAGCTTAACAATAACAGGTCATTTTCACATCTCCAATATTCACAGAGGAATTGCTGTTGTTACACCAAACCTCAGCCGTGCTCAGTCACGTGTGGCAGTTCCAAGTGCAAATGATGTGTGTTAAAGTGTAGAGACTCTGGAACAAAACCACCCGTGAAAGAACAAAGCTGTTGGTATAATTTGCCGACCTTCCATTTACATCTTCCTCATATTTAGTTTGATGGTCAATTCAGTGCAGATATCATGTGACCGTTATCACTGAAGTCACTTCCAGTATCAGGATTGTGTTCTCAACCAAGTTGTCATCCACACTCTTGAAGTAAAATATGGAAAACATGATTTATGAGTGGTTTACAATCTGACAGATTTCTTCTCCCATGAAGAGCCCTGCAGGAGGGTCTTGGAAGGAAGGAAGATGTTAAACATTGGTTTAAATGCAATCAAGATGTGTTGCTGGTTGGAGGGAGGGGACTTCATTGGGCAAACTTTGAGAGATGAGTGGACCACAACAATGTTTTTCCTAAATCACCAATAGAGAATAGGAGTTGTTAGAATACCAACCTGTAAATAAAGTCTTTTTTTCTATTAAATTTAAATTCAGGATTATTTTATTTATATTTGCTCAATTGTGAAGTCTTAAACACTTTCAAATTACCAATGCTTGCATGTTAGAAGATACAACCATCAAACTTAAACATATCTACCCGGTGTCATACCCGATGAATTGTCTGGTGAACGAGTTTTTAAAGCAGCCTTTGAACACCACACACATGCTCTATGACAGCTGTTCACTTCCGTGTTTTTTCTTTATTATTCTCGACAGCCTATTATAATATCAGAACAACTTCCTGGGTTCTGCTTGTGCAGTCTAAATAACGATCACTACATTCACCAGTGGAACAAAACATGGTTAAATTATCATCGGTGCAAGGTAATAATCTTGACGCGCTGCATGATTAGTTCCATGGTTTCAGTTAGTCGGTAGAGCATTTAACGAACATATTTTCCTCAAGAGACTTACGGTACGCAGTGGACTAACTACCGTCCAAACGAAGTGATGTGTGAATAAAACTTGTAGTCATTACCGCGTTTTATTTGATGCTTCCTGTCGCTGTCGCTGTTGATGTTTCAACTTTCAACTCTTGTCTCCTCAGCCAATCAGCGAACGACCTTTTTTTGCGGCACAACGCAAAATAGACGTTACGTAAACGTCGTCCGCTACGTAGCGTTCGTACCAAGAGGGAAGGAAGTGTGATGTGGCTTTGACTCCCAACAAAAATGGTAAGTTTTGTGACGGTGGCGTTTTTTGCTCTTCTATGTCTTGTTTTAAGCAGCGTGTATAAAACACAGTGTGCAGCTAATCTGTGCGACAGACGGCGACGGCCACTAAAGTCACCGGTCGGCGGAACACAGCACGTATAGTCAATGCTAAACTACTCAGCTAGCATTAGCTAACAGTTTAGCAAATAAAGCTATCACGTTGTGCGCTTCCGCTCGTTGATAATCGAAGTATTAAAGATGTGTTAGGAGCGTAAGCCGCGGTTGTGTGACAGCGTGGGTCGTTTAAGGACAAAGACCAAAGGTTTCACAGTCTATTTAGTTATAACAGCGAAGTAGAGCATCGCTATGAAGTGTTGTTGCCACGTAGCTGCACCATGGGCGTGTGTGTGTGTGTCTCTCTCTATGTGTGTGTGTGTGTGTGTGTCTCTATGTGTGTGTGTGTGTGTCTGTGTCTGTCACTCTGTGTGTGTGTGTGTGTATCTGTGTCTCTATGTGTGTGTGTGTGTGTCAGAAAGAGACACATCTAGAAGAGGTTCCATTAAAATTTAATTAAAAATAATTAGTGTCCTAATTGTTCAAACTTCAACTGTCAACGAATAATTAAATAATTGATTTTTATTCATGAGCATCTTTTGTCTAACTTAGTCATTGTAATTGATGCACCATGATTTAATTTTCTTTTATAATTGCTTTAATGTCAGGAGCAACAGGCAAGCTGGCAATTTTTGACTTGTTGTCCACAAAAATAGGGACCTACATTACAAACCTACCAGTCAGTTTGGTGTGTTGTTAATGTGTTATCGGTTATAAATAAGCTATATGACCTAAAGCAAGGCAGAACAGTCTTTGCTTGCTCTTTCAGCACAGGACTACTGATCTTGTAGATTAATATAAATGCTAATATTATGTACTGACATACACCTAAAGAGGGAAATACTGGCAGACTATGGAAGAACCTTCTTTCCGGCGATGAGTCTCTCTGACCGTAACTGGGTCTACAGAGCCAGCCCATTTCTCTGTCACACAGCTGGTACAACAACATTCCTTAACACAAGTGGCATGACTTTTATAGTTAAAGGAAATGAACTACAGTGAATTTTGACTCATTGCTTTCAAGCTGCTTTAGCTCATCTTCTGTTCTAAATATATAATTTGTCTTTTATCTTGCAGTCAGCTATTTTCAACTTCCAGTCGCTGCTAACAGTGATTCTCCTCCTGATCTGTACCTGTGCCTACATCAGAGCGCTGGCTCCCAGCTTACTCGACAAGAACAAGACTGGGTATGATCAGATCCTGTTTCAGATGTAACGTGTTACAATGGGAAGCTGCCATTGAAGTCTTAAAATACCAATCTCTGTCTCTTCCAATGAGAGATACGTGCATCATCACAGACCACAATTTCAGTTAATAAGAATATGCTCTATGAGATGAATAAAGTAGCAGCCTTAAATTAAAGCCTTTCACCATTACTGCATCATTATTATTCTTGGATGTACAAACTCTATGATTCACACACACACACACTTCATTGTAGCAAGGCGTGACATCCCCTTCAGACAAACCCATGAGGCTGAGAGTGGAAGGTGGAATGATATATGTAATTTTCTCTCGATTGATTTGTAGACTTAAGCATGAGTCCTTATTTGTATTGATTTGACTCCACAGATTATGCAAACAGTTTTTTGTTGGATTGTAGAAAATGTAACATATACATCGGGAATATTCAGTTGTTTTTAAGACTGGATGCTGAAAACAACTGGTTAGTATGAAGGTTAAGAAAGCTGTTCATCATAAAGATAGACACACACACACTCAGACCAAGAGACGCATCAGAAAAGTGAGGGCCCGGAAAACCATATTTTCCTCAACTGTCTCTAGAGATAAAGAAAAAAACAAATGTGCCTGTTGTCCCCCTTTCACTACACATGTACATGGACAGAGGTCTAACAAGCAGTTTGTATCTGTACACTACCCTAATTAATATATATATATATATATATATATATATATATATATATACACAGCACCAAACTAGCTTTTTTTAGCTATTGTATAACAGTCGTTTCTGATAACCTCTTCTTATATTTGTTATCATTTTATCTTCCAGGCTTCTTGGCATTTTCTGGAAGTGTGCCAGAATAGGTAAGCCTCTGATTGCCTTGTGCTTTTTTTTTTTTTCACCCTCTTAATTTCATTGACATTGATTGGCATGTTATTATTTCTCTACAGGTGAGCGGAAGAGCCCCTGGGTGGCTTGCTGCTGTGTCATCATGGCTTTCAGTATACTGTTTCAACAGTAGCAGTCCAACAGAAACCACAAATGGAAACATCGGGGAAATGAACAGGCAACAAGGCATGAACAATACGATCCCACTGGCACAACTGGGCCTCCAGTGGTTGTCACTTAGATAATGTAAAAAACGGGAGACCTGTCACCGCTCGTCGCAGCCACGGAGAGAGAAAACGTGTCTTTGTGAGTAGAGGGGGTGAGGTGACGGCTCCAGAGTGTGTCTCGATCCCTCCACAGACTTACAGGTCTGTCCTTGTGTTTGCCTATGTGGAAAGTTACCCCGTTTGTATACGTCTGTGTGTGATCAAATGATCATTTGCCCAAACATTTCAAACAGATTTTTTTTTTTTCACTTTGAGTTTGTCACAGTGACCTGTGTAAAATCCTCTGGAAAAATTCTCCCCTCATAAATGTTTATAACTGTTAAAAGATTCACACGGAGTCCTTTCTTTGTTGTATCTGAGACAGTGAGATCATGTTCCACCGCAAACACAAAATGGTATAATAGCTCTCTGGAAGTCAAATTGTCGTACGTATTTGTCACTGAGAGCTACTGATGTTTTTAAAGTCAGTTTGTCACTATTTATTAAAGAAACATTTTGGAAATCTGGTTTGAGAATGTTGATTTTAATCATTAAACATAACGTTTTTGTCATAAACTCAACCACTTTTAACAGTGTTTGCTGTTGACATCTGTTCATGTCTTGTGATCCTGCCACACTGTAAGATAGTGTCATTAACAATGACTCCAAACAATCAAAATACACGCGTTGATGACAACTTGCAAAAATGTTGTCAATCTTCTCTTTTTTCGATATTTTCTCTGTGAAGAAGATACTGTGACTTTAAGAACTGCTGCTCTGGATCACATCTGAAGTGGAGTTCTTAGGATTCTGCTCGGAGTGAGATGGACAGTGAAGAGTTTGCGATAACCTCTTCTATAACCTCGTAGTCAACACTCATCTTCACAGGGTCTCCTGCAAAGAGCTGTCAGTTGATTGGACCACATGCCAGATATCAGTCCTAGTATTTACTTCCGAATACTTTTTTTTTTACTATAAACCATGAAAGTACTGTGGTACTGGACAAAATTCAGCAGACTGGAGGCTATCCAGAATGTTTTTAGGAAAGTTATGATCCAGTGTAAATGCTGATTTAGCGAACAATACTTCCAATATCATATTTTAGGAGTTGCAAAAAAGCATTAAATGTGACACGTACTAGCCACAAAATTGGACCAATTTGTCAAATCTTTTGCCCATTAAATTGTAAAAATGTATCATGGTTTTGTTTAAGATAAAGGTAAATCAGAGTCATTGAGGTTAACTCTAAGTTGTGTTGGATAAACACAGTCCCACACACATTTTTCCCCTCGTGTGGTAAATAATTGAGGACACTTGTTGACACCCACCTTTGATACCCTGATCACTGATGAGTGTCCAAATCCCAACACCAACCCACACACAGTCCCTTGTTAGGGAACATGCACCCCATACTGGCGCGCGTCCGTTTTGGCTCTCCCCCGCCGAGATAAAGCATCAAGTGAAGGCTGCCGCTAAAGTCGTGATTATCAGGCAGTGACGCAGACACAGATGCAGACACAGAGGGGCAGGAAGCTCTCAGTCATCTGCCTCTATCTTAAGGGCCGGAGATACTGGCGGGCTGGAGGGACACCACTGGTTCGGTGAAGCAACTGCTAATGTCTTGGGTGATGATGAAAGGGAAACGCTGTGGAAGACCTGAAGTCCCTTAAGTGCAGCAGATGAAAGCGGCTATGATCAATGGCCCCGTTACGTGTAGAGAGACTGTGATTGTTCTGATTATTAACACAAAATCAACCGAATCTTACAGATTGCAGAGAAAGTAAATTGATTGTTGCCTCAGACTCTCGGGCCTGGTGTTAGTGGACCAAATCAAACTCAAAGTATTTGGTTGTTTTTTTTTACTTTTTGGGTCGATGTGATTATTCTACTCCCTTAAATGGTGGGCACAGGCATTAACAATAACAAGGACGACTATCTAGCAGCAGCTCAGTGACTGGATGCCTAAAAAAACATTTGGACTGTTCCTGCTGTCTCTGAGGTGCCTTAATGCATCTCCTGATTTCTGTGTTTGAGTTGGCTAATCAAAATTTACTCAAGTCGATGCCTTTTGGCAAAGTGCAGACCTTTTTTTTCTGCTCGGTGTGATCATCATTACCTCCATCCTCAAAGTTTGTGTTTATTCCTCGACTCCTGCAACCGTGGGAACGGCTGGCTTACAAAACTGTACTGACACTAAACTGAGTGTGAATCAAGCTGCTTGATGTAATAATGTAGTAACATCTGATGCTAACGATTAAGTAAATCCATGGCACTATGGAGATGTGTTTTGAGCAGCATTTAAATATTAAAAATCTACAAACAGCTAAAATAAACCGTTAATTGAATTTTAAAAAAAGTTGTAAAGTTTGATAAACGTGATTTTACACTTTTGGCCATTGTTGAACATTTTCTGTGATTGGGACTCAAGACCTCAGTATTTCTAAAATCCCGGGTAAGACCCTGGTATGTTTTATACATACCATATGCAAAATGTATATCATCTTTCATAGAGTCCCAACCGGCAGAGAGAACTGTAACCCTCCCCTTTCACAGGGATTTGATGTGCAACCAGGTGACAGCGAGGTGGGATAAAAAACAAACAGAAATACAGGTCATTAAATGCATCATAATTATGGAAAATCTCAGCTGTGTCGATACAAACTAGAGACATTCCCTCTCTGCTAAGAGGGGCATGTCAAGATCACTGACTGGAACAATTCTGAGTTCATTTTCCAGATCATCATTATTATTATTTTCCCTCAGGGATTGTGGAAATTATTCTCAGATGAGCAATGGGGAGTTTTACAAATGACACAAAATGAAATGGCCCTGAATTTTTCATTGCATTTGCGAGATCTCCCTCTGTAGATAAACTGACGATTTGCACAAATCAACACTTAAAACTATAATCTTATTAGCAATTTCTCAGTATGATATCTAAAACCTTATAACTGATCATCCATAAAGCTCCAGCAGAAGATTATTCAAAACATATTACTCTTGTTTACATGTATCTCTTTTCTCCTTTGATGGTAAAGTAGTTTAGAGGGCTTCAAAGGCAATCAGGCCAATAAAATCTCTACCATCTCCTGCCGAGCGAACCAGAAGCATCCAAACAGACCTCGACCCTTTAAAATGTTCAGTGGAGCCTGCCTGAATCACTGCAGCGCCTCTGCTTGTGGGAGGGAATGAAAGGCGAGTGGGGGGAAAGAAAACTGCAAAAAAGGATGCCTGGACAGTGAGAATGTGAGGGAGATAATGACAGGGCGACGTAGAAGGGGAGGGAAGCTTCCAATCCGTGGGTACAGTGGATTAGTCCTCATTATACCACTGGTGTATCTCCCTGATCAACCTCCCTGTGACCCCATATTTTCCTCTCTAGTTGGTTAGTTATTTAAAAACCTGCAGTTTCTTTGTTTACTGAAACCTTGGAGGGTAGATCCTCAGCTTCAGTTTCGGCCACAAACCCCAAACTCCTCTTTAGACACAGCGGATCACAGAGGCTACAGTATGATAGATTAAAAATACTTGACATCGCGTTCATACTGCAAAGCCTTTGTTCTGTCCTCACTTCCTCACCAGGGACACGCACCCTCGTATATACCTTGAACTCTTAGTTGCCAGCTGAGAGGCACCAACATCCTCCATGTAGTGCAAGTCCGGGTTGGTGGCAGGCCCGATGACAGTGTGTGTAAAAACACTATAGTGGACACTGGGTAGTTTAAACAGCTCTACTCTGTACATTCGCTAGTGCAGTCTCACACTGGGACCTGGGCCTTTTAGGTCACTCTAACTCATTCCACGTGTCATTTTTTTTTACCAGAAATTTTATGGTAACGAGAGAAATTTTTTAAACTTGGTCCTGTGAGACAGCTCCCTGTGGCCACAGAAACTGGGGCGCTGCGTGTCTCCTTTGAAGGTGGCATTCGCAGTCTGTGCAGAGGACAGCCCGCCCCATGCTCGCTGGCCTGGGGCGGGAGTTGTCTCTGTGTAAGAAGCAACGAGGCCGCTCCACAGAGCTGGAGGGCTTCAGCTCAGAGCCCTCGTGTGTCCACATTTCACGACAGTGGTCATGGCACAGGTTGGTCACAAAACCGTCGCGGGCGTAGAGCCGCTCTGTAAATATACAACAATGCATTAACACGCCTGACTTAAATAGACCCTCCTGTGTGTTTCGTGTGTATCCCCACTACCGCTGGGTCTGTATATGTGCCGTTTGCCTGCCGCACATTTTGTGTCTTTGTAGGAGCCAGTTTTCCCTTCCATGTAGGTCCTAGAGACGTCAAGGTGAGGGTGCATTTACTCTACATTTCAGGTAATTGTTTTTATGTTGTTGTTTAAAAAAAAAAATGAATTGCAGAATACACTACACAGTATATAACAGGAATCTCCGTACTGCAACATTTGAGTGAAAGATCTGCACAGCTACAGGCGAACAAAGACTGCATGTTTGGGGCGAACAAACACAGACTGCATAAACACAAAATTATACAGAAAAAACAAAATTTAAGCAAGTAAATCAAGAAGAAAATCGCTTTGCTTTCAGTCTGAACACTCCTGAATCAGAGCCACATAATGTTTTGCCTTGCAGGAGTTTTACAACTTAGCAACAGTGTTATTTTGTGTATAATTCTAAGATGTCCTTTTTCCATTTAAGAAGTCATCGCAGTATTCCTGTGAGCCTGTAGTGTGAAGTGTCTCCAGCCTATCAGACTCCATCACTTCCAGGAAGACCAAGGACCGTTTCCATGTTGGCCGAAGAGAGTCCAGCAGGCCCGTTTCCAGACATGAACTGGGACGTGCGCTCCTTTGCTTCATCTCTCAGAGCTGCCATAGGAACCGCGCAGTTGATGGAACAACACTCATACTGTAACAGCTCGCTGTTGTACAGCTGAGCGAAGCCCGCTGAGGAGGAACAGTAATATCAGCACGTCAGCAGCCCGGAGCGAGTCACCGTACAAATGTGGGAACTTTTACACAATTCACACACACACTCCGCACATACTCATATACAGGTGTCTGGTCAACTTGACTCCATTTGCACACCCATTAATGCAAGCACGCAGACAGATACTGTTGGGTATTGAAACTGAGATTGAAATCATGTCTGAATACACTCAATTGGTATTATGAACAGAAATATTAAACACTGCATTGTTTTCACTGACTTTTTACCAAACTAATATTCTTTCAAGACATCTGATTAGTATAACATTTTGCTTCGGTAAGCAAGATGTCAGGTCACAGTCCTGGGTCACTGTCATACGGCCATTTTGTGTGTGTGTGTGTGTGTGTTTACATATATAATTATCTGTCCACATTTGACACCTTCTCTTAATCCCTAATGAATTGCATTCCATTTAAGTCTCAAAGCTGAATAACACTGAGTGGCAATCCAGATCTGCTTCAAATGGAAACCAGATTATTGATCATTTATCTATCACTTATGTCAAGACACATACTGAAAAATCCTCAACCATCACTGAATGGAGCCTGTCACAGCATCGAAGATCAGCGATCACACAGCACAATGTGAGAGGCAATCTGACTTTTCCTTGTTCAACAAAAATATACTCTGCAAACATCCTTGATTTATCTCGACTCATCCACAAAACCATGACTCACGTCACCGGCCTGTAATGGTCTTTGCAGGGACACATTTCAGTCTGTCTGCTCCGATCTTGAATGACTTGTAGAGTTCCATGTAGTTTCCTGGTCTCCACAAGACCAGAGGCAGCATAATATTATTAACGTTGGGGGACAGCGTGCGTACTAGTTGTAGACATCACCAGGCACACCCTGTCAAGATAACACATATAACAGCAGTGCTACACACAGAGCTGTGGGTTGACATTACCTGCCAACTTTAACATGAAATCATCAGTTTGAAAATGATGCCGTGTAGAGTCACGCTTGTGGGAGAAGCCCGAGATTGAGAAATAGAGCTAATACACAATGCAGCAGCTCTGCTGGAAATTAGAGCGTAAACATCTGGATTGGATAGATGAAAACTGGAACTGAAAGCCAATCTTTTTAATTTGTCTCAAAGTGCATTGTTTGTGTTTGTTTTTCTGTTTTTTAATCTATTGTACCAGCAGGATTTTGGCGCGCTAGTTCAATTTTAAGTAAACGTTCCTCGTCTGAATGATGAGATACTTTCACACTCAGCTGACCGCAGGATTCGGTGCTGCGCAGTGAAAATAACAATCCCCTCTGTTGAGTAACAACGGTCCCGTTGTGCTGAGGCTGTTTTTTTTCTGTGGAACAATTGTGTAGAAGGGTTGAATATGAGCAGTGAGTGATGGTGAGGTGCCGTCTTCATGCTCATACCTGAAGGACATGTGAAACGAAGACAAAGTGAGGGGATAAAAGACAAAGGTCAGGGGGGAGGCAGACAATGAGCCGGCTCGTTGACTCTCACCACTTGTGAGTCATTGTCTGGCGGCGAAAGGAGATGAAAATGAAATGTCAGGAGCTGCCAACATTGTGTTTCTCTACTCAGCTTAGCATGTTCTGTGAATCAATGAGAAGAGAGCTCCAGGTTTGACTAATTGGGAGCCAGAAACCTCTGGGAGTGCTGAGTCTCATGGAGATGAAGTGGCTTGAGCACAGATTTGCTCTAACTTATTGGCTATGATTTTTATACATCAAATATTTTTGAAAAGAAAAGCGGAGAGCGGCTTGGACACTGTTACTGTTTTCCTCGCACTCTCCCAGGAGCAAATTTTGTTGTGCTAGACAATTTTTGTTTCAGAACTTTTGAGCCTACAATTGTTACAACATGTATAATCTGAGGACTATGATTATTCAATGACAAGTTTCTTCCACTCACATTTAGGGAAATTACCATAATCCATCACTAAGATATAAATATTTTAATTTGTACGGCCCCAATCACAATGTAACAAAGCAAATGATGTTGTTCCTCTAATCAGAACATAGAATACTGTAAATGTAAGTGAACCGTCAATGCCCACAATGCACTAGGAAAGCTGACATCTTTGTTTCCTCAAACTGTTTATCTATGCAGTAAAAAAAATTACCCACAAAATGAATCTTCTAACCTAGAACTTTCAACATGTGTCTGTCAGATCACACAAGCAAGAGAAAGAGATAAATACACATGTGACGCAGGATGACCTCACCTTCCCCTCACACTAAAACATGTTCATACTGTGAAAACAGAGAATAGTGTTAAAGCACTACAATAAATTGTATGGATAAGAATAAGAAGCACGACTAAATTAGGATTATTGAAGCCAGTCAGATTCAGTTCTCACGCTACTCTTGCAGGAACCAATGTTTTTACTGCAAAATTAAAAGATACTGAGATGACTGCATGGGTCACAGGGCAGTTTGTGTGTCTCAGTCTCCTGAGCAACACTGACAGAATCGCTTGTGTGGGGAATGTGATAACGCTGTTTGTGTTTTAAATCATCATGCAAAAACCCGAGATAATAGAAGAAAAAAGAAGAAGAAAAAAGATAAGAAAACTTCATAATAGTTTCCTGTTTTGTACTTATAAGGAAACAGTTGGTGGAGACTGAACTGACTCGTAGTTTATCTGTCATACACATCACTACAAGATAAATTATGGTCAGACAAATCTGAGGTGTCTCAGTCGGTCTATACTGCCAGCCGTTATCATTGGGAAGTATCGTTCAGGCTAAAACTCCATACGCTCATGAAGGGGAATTTATTTCTGCTCAGATGAGGCAGTTTTTTTAGGATGGATGGAAGTGAGAGTGCTACAAAGGTTCCTCTGTCCGTCCCCTCCCTCTCTCTCAGACATGACTCAGGCTGAGAGAGGGAGATGATGTCTTGCAGCAACAGGCCTCCCTGCTCTTGGCTTTGACGCCATACGAGCAACAGTAAGGAGGGAAAATCTGCGTCTTTACTCAAGTCATATATATCCAAAGACAAGCATTGACTCTCTCATCTCATGGTGTCCTGTTGTAAATACAGATTGGTGGAAGAGTCGAGCCTCTTTCACCCTCTGAAGTCAATCAAATTGCTGATATATGACAATAAAGAACACATATGTAACCCCCGGGTTCATCTTCTCACAGTGCAACTTTCAAGATGATAACCTGAAAAGCCAAGTTCGAGAGACATGGGGGGAAAAAAAAAGAACATATTGTCATTTGTCTCTTGTGAAAGTGTTGAAACACATCGTGCCACATGCAGATGTATTATTTCCTCCGGATTCGCAGAACTTCACAGTCCTGATAACTGGTGAAAATAATCATCACCTATGATTTACAGAGAGCTCTGGGAATAGTTTGTGTTCAATCCAAACACTTGGAGAGTGATGTTCCTCACTTTGAAATATTTTCCTTGGTTTCTCTTCTTCGGTTTGCCGAAGTCTTGAGAATGTTTGGGTTCAGAATAACAAGTCTGTTCATTAGTCATTTTCTTTTAAAAGAGTGGTCTTCTTCATCTTCAAGCGGAAATAGATGACATTTTGTCCTAATCTTGTCATTATGATGTTTCAAACGTGATTGCACAGTGTAATGGCGAGAAACGACGCCTTTAATCATGTTATTCTCTTGGCCCGCCAAAAATGATGACTCAACTTACGGCACAAAAGAACCGCGTTGCCCATTGTATTACCAACACAACGAATGGGGAATAGAGTTCCCCGTGTATCGATCCTCAGTGATGGAAATGGTAGTGGAACAGCCGAACTGACAAAAACAACTCAACCTTACAGGAGAAAAAGAATACCGCTGACGGAGGAACAAAAGCAGGCGAAGAAGGAGAGTGTTAGAATAAGATATAAAACAAGGGTCAACCTCCGACAGGGATTCTCTCCATGGACAGAGCTCCAGAGCTTGAGAGACTTCAAAAACAACATGCAGTTTGTCTCCTTTCCACCAGATGAGTGAGTAACACAACCAGCCTACTTCTTGATACTACCGGACGTTTAACTGGACGTGGGATTTTTACGGTTGTTTTCTGCTTTGGACAGTAGCCAGTCTGCTGGCACTGACTTGATGCTGCTGCTTATTATCACCGAGAGCCAGAAAACACTGAAATAGGAGATTCAGTGGACATACTTCCTTCTTTTCCTCTGTCATCTCCACAGCGCTGTTGACAACTTCTTCAGGAACCGACTCCGAGGTAAAAGAGCCTGCGTCCTCAGCAGCGTCTCGCCACTGCAACGTCTCTGCAACAGTGACCAAACAATAATACCTCCTGAAAACCACCAGGGGCACAAAAGTTGCCTCTGTTACTCTATTATCTTTGAAGCCCCACTGTGTCATTTTTGTACTTCTCTGGCGGCATCTGGTGGTAAAGTTGCAAACCGCAACCGACTGAGCATCCGTCAGGGGACACTTTATTGGGGCGCCCTGAAAAATTCCATTTCCGGTTTCCCGCAGCGCTGGAGATTCAACGCAAATGCGACATATTTTGCTTCGTTTTGTGCAACCAAAATGCTGCGTTCCATTATACCTCGGAATTCGGACCGCCGGAAGTCGTTGTGGTGATTTTTTCCCGACCTCCCGAGTGGCAGTGGAACCTGAACGCAGCACAACACAAGGTAGCAAACATGGGGACTTACGTGGAGGTGGGGTCCCCCCTCATGTTACTTTATGTAACTCATTCAAAGTTGACGATAAAACATTGGTTCTTTGTTGCGGGTGATTATACACATATGAACACATAATTGTGGACAATATATTCAAACTCTGTGAATACGTTCTTCTAAATATTACACACTGTAGCTTTAAGATTGCCTGGATGTCAGTGTGTCTTTCACAATCTCCCCCTCCACGGCCATCCAGGTTAGGCTGCACGGGCAACACTGGTGCAAAACAATAAAAAGAAGAACAACACATGTTGCACATACCAACCAGGTACTTAACAATAGGAGGCAGCAATTAAAGTGATAAGTACCAAGAGATATGACTCCAGAAGAGCGGCGGTGGCTGTGCACGATTACAGACAAGAGTGTCCCTGTCTCACACACACATGCACCGGCCCACGCGCTCCCCTGTCCAGTGACCTGAGGTGTGCATCGAGGGACGTTAACAAGGTCCATATGTGGTCACTTCCTCCCTCTGCTGCCCTAACGTGAGGGGGTACTATTAACAGGACCACAGAACCCATTGATTTACTCTTCAGAGGAAGACCAGAGACAAAAGGGGAGAAAGAGAGATTTATAATCCGCCCTGGGTGATCGTTTTAATGCGACATTGGGGGAGTGCACGAAATAGCAGTTTGGGTTTCTTCCCGTCGAAGATCATGCAATTGGTCATTGGCATTTGATGTGGCTGACGTGGCGAAGCACACATACTCTGCCCATGATGCAGCGACGATCTTAATGGTTTTTCGGGGAGTCATTAGACAGTTTGATAACAAGAATATTCATAATCTTAAGTGGTTTGCATAATTGTGGATCATCTTGCTCCTGGCAGTACACCGTCCAAATGTGCTTATTGCAGAGTCTTGTGCAAGAGCAGACGAGCTCCTACAAGTCAAATCTGGGCAAGAGGGAGCGTTTCAACTTACAATAGAATGGAGGCTTCACGCAAAACTTTTTGAAACGATGGATCGCGCAACACGTTGATTGCATCATGTGGGCCCAGTGGTGAGAAATGAATTTGTCGTCAGGATATGCTGCTTTTGAAGGAAATATGTTTTCCCAAGTGACTCATATATCTGGTTATGAGTTATATTTTAAATGATTACCCACTGGTACCGTGTGTCTGTACATGATGCTGAAAACCAGAACCAATGGGAGGGAAACATTAACCCATTGGGTTACAGACAGCTTTCTTTACAGTAACTTCTCCTACAGTCTTGGCTTTGTGTTGTTTAAAGCTGTTTGATAAATACCTTCTGTGAATGGTCGTTGGATGGCAAGTTGGCACAAAACACACGTTTCCCGTGTGACACAGTCATCTGAACACATTGTTTGTTACTTACAATACTGATAAATGATTGTGCACAACACCCATGATCCACTGGTTGATATGTTTCCAGGCCATTTGGAGCCAATTAATTTCAACATGAAAACAGTCCTTGTAATCTCGGAGACTCCGACGCAAAGAGATGATTTATTGTTAATAATATAATCACAGTGGACTAATAAACTGGAGGGGACAAGCCAACGATCAGTACACTGCATCAAGTGACCCACATAGAGAACAATAATTACATCTCAAACTAATAGCGATGCTCAGTTTCCCATGGATGCAAACAAAGGGCGGTGTGAATTGTTGGCATATGTTTGAGAATTGGTGACACACTCTTCAAAACTATTGTTGTGTTCCGGTCATCACTTTTGTACAATCCCCAAATGTGCCATATTTTGTGCTCTTTGATGCGTCATTGTGGGAAAGTGTTGCTGGCTGTAATGTCACATGACGACAAAATCAACACTCAAGTTTTGTACCAGAGGTAGGCGGCAAAATGAGATTCCTTAGGCACCATAGCAGTTCCCTAACCTTTCAGTTTCCTGCAAGGGGATGCGATTCATAACTCTCAAACTATTAATTATCAGCAGGAAAGTTGAAATTTAAAAATTGTCCCACCAGTGTCTCCTAATTTTCTGTCCTATTGACAAGTAACCATTTAAAGCCAGTGTGATTGTTACACGTCCACATTAATGCACAGATTTCTTTAAGAACGAAGTTGACTGAACATTAACCTTGTTACAGGAATCTTCAAAATCCCCTTGAGCCTTCAGTAACTGAAAGCAACATGACTGATGGCAAACTATAAATTGTGTGTTGCTGTTCTGAGTTCAAGCAGTTTTAATTATGTTTGTGAACAAAACTAATCAAGATCAGAACTTCAAACTTGCAGACCTATTAACCTGAGAGTTAACTGTGATCACAACAAAAACAACCTGAGGCCACTTTGATAAGAGTTTGAATCGTTTTCAGTGAAACTTTTATTTCCATAAAGTGTCGGCTCCTCTGCACCCTAAATCTGACTATAACATTTGTTTTCTCACTCTCAAATTCCAGCGAATAAAACCTTATAATGGCTACAAAAATACATACATTTATGTCTAAAGGAAATGAATCATTGTGATAATTAAGATACATTGACAATTGATTTTGGCTTCGAATGGAACCGCCAGAGAACATGTTGAGACCAGAGCCAAGTTCTCACTGCCCAGGTCTGTCAGTCCTGGTCCAGCACGACAAGTGTAATCTTCCTCTGTATTTGGTCATCTACCTCCATCTAGTGGTTACAAGTAAAAAAAAGTTCCTTCAGCAGTTTTAGATTCAGCAAGAATAGATTTGACATGTTTGTTCATATATATGATTTTACTCTGTTTATATATATATATATATATATATATATTATTTTAGTTTTTTATTTAATCTGTTCGTCCTCTGATAAATATTCATTGTCGTCACATCTCAACCCACTTGTGCTTGATGTTTACAACATGCATTTTACAGCAAAATATGGCAAACTGTAGTTGATCCTAACCTGGGATCAATCATTGAATATAACAGGTATCATGCTAATGATACCTTGGTGTGTGTGATACTTAATAGGACAATGAAAATTAAAAGCACATCGTGACACACTATCTATGCTCTATCTTTTCCACGGTGCTGATGAATTGTTACTTCTGTCCAACCACCACCAGAGGGCAGTGTACGGCAGTTGCCTAAAAGGGAGGGGGCAACCAGGTGAGTGTTTCTCAAGGTCAGTATTACACATCACATGGATTATACTGGGAGGCAATAGGGATTTCTACGTGTACGGCAGAAGACCAGTCCATGACAACAGTAAACACTTCAGCAGAGGAGATGAATGAGAAGTTACGCGAATGTCGATTAAAGGTAAAACTACTATCCTGCAGTTTCTGTAGTTGTGCTGAAAATGCAATGAAAGTGAGTTTCAAATCAGTTCGACCAACTATTGTGATCACACTTTCACCACTCTGCTTATAATTTGCTTTCATGATTCCAATCGTATCTGCAGAGAACAAAAATGCCGTTGGCAGTAGTAGAAAACACCACTATTAATAAGCCCCTCACCCATACACTCACACACACACACACACACACACAGTCAGGGAATGACAGAGAGTAGGATCGGTCTGCCTTCAGCACAGGCTGCAGTGGTTGCACCATTTGCTCACATTCTGGCAGATGCGCACGCACACACACACACACACACACACACACACACACACACACACACACACACACACACACACACACACACACACACACACACACACACACACACACACACACACACACACACACACACACACACACACACACACACTTATTCCATGAGAGAGGGATGTGAGCTGTGGAGGAGCTGAGTTAGCCGCACAGACACACATACACAGATAACCACAGACACACACACACAGACACACACACACACACACACTGAACGCCTGAGCCCCCATTGGTCGGCGTCTCTCCACCCCACCGCGGGAGTCTCTGAGGGGTCTGCTGCAGCACTCTGCTCCAGGGGCCTGGAAACGCTGGAGTGAGCCTTTTTTTTTTTCTTCTTTACTTCTATTTTTGGGCTGGATATTGGAGGACCACATCCTCGCTCATTTTCCACTGTTTCTCAACATACTGGTTCCCAGTGTCGGCGGCTCACACAGCTCCAACTCCAACCTTACTCCGCCGATAGAAACAGCGGTTAGGCCTGTAGCTCAGTCAGGCAACATGATACCACTGAGAATCTGTGCAATAAGCCAGGGAGGAAGGACGCATAAATCGTGCCTCCGCTGCAGGGCCCAGGGGCAGCAACCCAGTGCTCAGCCAGCCATGTAGACTCAGGCCATTGGTGAAAGAATTTGGAAAGGACCCTTCCTGCAGCCCCTCCCCCCCAATACAAGAAGACGTGATTTTACTCGTCTCCTCCCAAGTGAGCAAGGCCTCCACGACCAGAGTTGTGTTGTTTTTGGGTCAAGGCCAAGGGTCATACATTTCATGTTGGGCTGACACAAATAGAAAATGCAGGGTTTTTTTGGTTGATAACCCCGTATCAATCAAAAGACATGATATGTAATCCCATTTAACTTCCAAAACAATATTATGTTGGAAATTGTAGAGTGCATCCTCTTCGGCGTCTGGGTGTTGTCTGTCTTGTCTCGCATCACATAACACCAGGGTTATTTTGGTGCTCCTCCTGCCTATCACCGGGTGTTGCACCTGAGGGAGAACGCTGCAAAATAAAAGCAGCGAATGAAAGGTGGGCTGTTTGTTCTGCCATTAATTATCAAACATACTTATGACTACAGGTCATAAGGGAAACTATGATAATGACACGTGGCGCTGACAATAATAAACACGCCTCGAGTGGCGTACTTTCACAGGCATGCTGCTCCAATGGGTAATGTCACTGACATTGTTGTGGTGATTATTTACTGAGAACATGATGAGGATGAAGACAGAATCAGGCTATAACAGAGAAAAATAGGTCTGCAGGTTGCTCGATCAATCTCATCAGGGAGAGCTCGTCAACCTCAGTTGTGGAGCAAAACACAAGAGTATCTGCCCACATTCATAAAATAGAGGGAGGTCCCTAATTCCACAATAGCCTATAGGGCTTCAGATTCGTGTAGGAACCTGTCAGAGGCAAGAAGCATGTTTATGAATGAACAAGCTACGAGTTCAGTGTGTAGTCTGTTCGGCAAACGGATGAACAGGGAGTCCTGTGAGACCGGGGCAGCATCCATCACTGCACTTTGACCGCACTGTGTGCGTTTTGACGCAGTTGGCCTGCTTTGTGGGTGCATTTATAAAAGGCCATAATACACTCTCTTTTTTAAAAAAAAAAGATGAATAAACTGTGAAACACAGATTTGCAGTGTGTGATCGATTTGCAGTGGCTATTGCAAAAGTTTCCATATGACCCCTGATCACAGCTGACTGACAGCAGCCTGATATGGGGGGCGGCGGCGGCGGTGGTGGTGGTGGGGGGGGGGGGTTCCTTTTCTCATGTTCGCGTTTTTACGCAGTGGTTTCCTACATGCCCGCGGCCTCGGAGATGGGGATCCGGCGTATTGATAGTGGCGAATGCCAGCGGGCATTAGAACAGCGAGCGGCCATCTGCCAGCCGGGGCGAGCGAGCGGCCCCACCAGCTGCAGTCGCAAAACGCCCTGCAGAGCAGGACATGCATGCAGCTTCTGACGTCTGCGGCCACACTGCGCCGCGACGAGCAGAAGGACCGGGAGCGGAAACAATGAGAGCCGAGCGTCCGCGCGCCGCCGCATGAGCTCCGCGAGCAGCGAGCTCTTCTGGGGGCGACGGGGCGCGACGTCGGCTCGTCTGGGGCCGAGCGGCTCGCTGAGATTTGAGCCCCCGTTTTCTTTCTTTCTTTCTTGTTGTTGTTTTTTTAAAATCTACGGCGGAAAATTATCCACAACAAAAAAACCACCAAACTCATGCAGGGGCACTTTAATACCCCGACATGGCGACGGCAAGAAAAGGGAGAGAGCTTTTCACTATTTTGGAAACTAGCGCGGACGCCGAAAGTAGCGGCGCGTGCGACGGTCAGGAGTCGCCGCTTAATCTGTCGGCCGATGTGAAGTGGTTCGAAATCCCGTTCAGGAAGCCGGACTCGGACGAGGAGGACGAGGAGGACGGGGTGCGGGAGGACGACGACGACGACGACGGCGGCGGCGGCGGGGAGAATGGGTTCGCGGCCGCGGCGGTTGCGGAGGAGGAGGAGGACGCGGCCGGCCTGATCGCCGGAGGCGGCTGCAACATCATTTTGGTCACCGGCAGCAACGGGGTCAAGCACGACGACGAGGAGCAGGCGGAGGACTGCTACTACTCGACCTCCACCAACTGCTCGGACGCCGCCGCCGCCGCCGAGCGCGACTCGGACATCGATTTCTCGGATCTGGAGCAGGAGGAGGAGGAGGAGGAGCGGCGCGGCGGCGGCGGCTTCCTCCGCCTCGGCGACGAGCTGGACGACGACTGCTCCTCCGCCGACTTCTGGGGCGAGCCCGACCAGCTCATCGCGATCGAGCCGTTCGCCGCCGCCAGCGGCCCGCAGCACTCGCTGGGGGACGACGCTGACACCCGTGACTATTTCCGGATACTCTTCCCAGATTCGCTCCTCGAACACATGGTAGAACAAACAAACAACTACGCCCTCTATCGGCAAAGGAGGAGCGGCAAGTCCGACCCCCACTGGCACCCCACGGACGCGAGGGAGATGAGCGCCTACGTGGGGCTGAACATCCTCATGGGCATCAACCAGCTGCCGGACGCGGGCATGTACTGGGCCAGCGACGTCTTCATAGGCAACGCGGGTTTCAAAAAGACAATGACGGCCAGGCGCTTCGAGAAACTCACCCAGTATCTCCAGCTGTGCGACCGCGAGTCGGAGCCTGTGCGGGGGGAGCGCGGGTACGACGGCCTGTTCAAAATCCGGCCTCTCCTCGACGTGCTGGAGAACACCATGTGGGACGCGTACGCGCCCAACCGCTGCTTGACCGTGGACAAGTGCGCCATTGTGGCCGGGGGACGCCTCTCCCCCAGCCAGTACATGCCCTCCGAGCCCCTGAGGAAGGGGCTGACCGTGTGGATGCTGTGCGATTCGCGCTCGGGCTACTGCCACCGGGCCAAGATCTGTGTGGGCAAGCCCAGCGAGGACGAGGCGGTGGCCTCCCTGGGCTACAGGGTGGTGACCTCCCTAGTGCGTGGCCTAGAGGGTCAGTACCACCACCTCTTCATGGACAGCTTCCTCACCTCCGTGCCCCTCCTCCAGAGGCTGCTGAGGGACGGCCTGTACGCCTGCGGGCCCACACAGCCGGGCCGCAAAGGCTACCCAGAGGTCCTCAGGCCGCGCAATGTCGGAAAGCTGTCCCAGGGCGAGTTTTACCAGTGCCAGCGTGGCAACCTGGTCGCCACGGTGACACGGGATGTCAAGACGGTCAGCTGCCTCTCCACCAATTCTGCCCCGGGGATTGTGGGCATCAGTCCAGGTCGGCAGCAGCATGAGACAGACGGGGAGGGGGAGAGCGACAGTATGGACAGCTCGGGTTTGTCTTTCGGTGTCCCCCGACCTCTGCCCTTGCTGTTGTACCAGGAGAACATGAGGGGAGTGGACCTGTGCGACCAGCTGAGGGAATGCTACCACGTCGGCCGGCCGTGCAAGAAGTGGTGGCGCTACTTCCTGTGGTTCTACGTCAATCTGTGCATCGTCAACGCCTACATCATGCTGCGGGAGAGCCGAGGGGGCGCCCCGCCGGCGGGCTTCAACGGCAAGCAGTTCACCCAGCGCCACTTCCGCGTGCGCCTGGCACAGCAGCTGATTGGAGACTACCAAGGGGCAAGGGGCATGGAGCGGGCAGCGCGCAAGAGACACGCAGATTCACCCATAGAGTACGGACACCGCCTGGAGCGCATGTCAGAGCGCTCCCGTCGCTGCAGGAACTGCACCAACAAGGGACTGCGACACGAAAGCGTGTTCGGCTGCAAGATATGCAATGTCCACCTATGCAGGGGAGGGTGCTTCTCTGAGTTTCATAAATAAAACTGTACTTTTTTTAAATATATATATATATACATCCTTTTGTGTAATCAAACAATTTGTGTCAAGGGATTTTTTTAAACAGTAAAACACTTTGTAATTCCAAAGGTCACCACTACAAGTGCACAACGTAGTCACATACTTTATCAGTTTAAAGTTTAGCTAGTTTTAGGATAGAAATATTACTGCACGTATAATAGAGAAAATTTAGTGAGAAACTGTAGATTATTTGAATAAGTATAGAATGTTTTGGCAACTTGCCCTCTGTAACACTGATGGAACTGCCTTGTGTCACTCTTTTTTATACGTTTAAAATATGTTAAGGATTTTATATGAAAAAGAAGAAAACAAACTTTTCTGCACTTACAGTAGACCAGAAAATGTTTATTATGGGAAGTTTATCTCTCTCCTTTTCCAAAATAAAAACTTCACTATGATGAACTTAACCGAATCACCTCTTCTTTATTCTTTTTTTTTTTTATCACCATAGTTAATATTAAAGAGGAAAAAAACATTTTTAATGAAATCTGAGTATCGAATGGATTTACACCGGTTCGAAATGGGTTCAACTTCGGTGGCTTGTTGTGTTCCTTCACCCAGAGACACGCATGAAAATCTGCGTGTCTCTGGGCCTTCAAAGGGACACAGCTTGGAGCAATTAGAGAGTAGGAAAAGCCCCTCAGTCCTCTGCAGCCAACGGACCTAGTGATGCCATTTCTTTCTCCAACCGCACCACAGACACGGAGCCATCTGTGGCCTACACAGAGTCCAAACCCAGAGAGCCGTGCTTGTTACTGGCATGGTTGGGAAAATGGAAGAAAGATGACAGAAAGAGACCGTTTTTTTCTTAGGGAGAGGAATCTCTGTGACTGATGGGTTCGACTGAGCTTAAAAGGGAGACGACATTCATTTAACGGTGTCCTACATCACAGCGCTGTCCCGGCCGTCCCCGGAGAATCGAATTAAGAAATGTTTGTGGCTACTGTTGAACTCACTGTTGTGTATTTTCATCAATGCTCTTCTCTGTCCACTCTGTTTTAAGGACGGCAATGTAGGCAGAGAGAGGCTGCTTCAGCACATCAGACTCGCCGTCTCCTGTGACTCCTTCTGAGGTCTCTCTCCTCCCTCTCTCCTCCCTCTCTCACACTGTCTGTCTATCTCTCTTTCTCACTCTCTCTCCTTCCTCAGGCTCTGCTGTGCCATCCTACACATTCACACACTCTCACACACACACACACACACACACACACACACACACACACTCCCCCCTTCCCCTCCCCTCCGCTCCCTCACTCTCCCTCAGCCGTTCCCCAGCTGGGAGAGGGTTAGTCAACTGGACGCCCATCCCGCTGATCTGCGGGAGCCCCATGGGGAGTTGCTATGGCAACCGTGGCTGATGAAGACAGGGAGTCGCCAGCAGGCCCGCACGGTTGTCATGGTACAGGCTCTGGCTACAGAGGGGGGAGTGGGGAGGGGGGAGTGCCAGAGGCCGCACCTCCCTGCTCCAAAAACAGGCAAGGCTGTGGCGCGTGTGCATGTGCGTGTGCGTGTGTGTGTGTGTGTGTGGGGTGCGTGCAGGGAGCTGGCTGGCTGACAGCCTGCACACTGTACGCAGAGCCAGGCTGGTTACCAGGCAGGCTCTGCTATAGCACAGCCAAGACCACGGCTGCAGCCAGAAAATGAAACCAAACTGCTGCTCAGGAGACGTCTTCTTCCTCATGCAGGTGTGGGATTCAGGGATTAAGGGAATCTGTCGCACCGTGTTCTGCATCATACCCAACCACACGCTCAACATTTATATTCTGTTTTCATTGAAGAACCCGAGACACTCGGCTGCTCCGAAGACATCTTCATGCAGAGGTAGAAGGACAGATCAGCTGAATCCGTAGTGTGCTGCACGAAACCACAGTTGTGTCAGTAGCTGTCAGTCTTCCTTTACCCATGTAACACTACTACACTGTCAAATGTATTAGCTACTCACGATAATTTATAAATTAAAAACTGCCCAAGGCATTTTGACATGTTATTTCAATTAAACTTAATGTGTTTCCACTTAAATATGTATACGTTTCTTATTAAACTCAAAAGACACATGATGTCAAGTCAATTGTGAAATAGGAGTTTAATTTGAATTTCCCACTACAGCAGTGCAGGGGACATGTGCATCAGACCGGTGGAGTCTGAAGCCTTTGGTGGTCACTGTTGTGCTTTTCTATTATTAAGGTTGAGAGCAGAACATTGTTGGTTTTCTTCTCTGTTTTGAGGGATGAATATGAAGTCTATGATTTCTATTTGCGCCCCCTCTCTCTGGGTAGGTGGGTGTGCTGTATGTGGTGTCACAATAGCCAGATCTAATGCTTCCAGGATGGATCCCAACCATAAAATGTTTAGCGCTCAACATGTTTCCCCTCCTGGGCAGGGAAGGATCTGAGTCCCTGTCAAGAGCACGAGCCTGGTTTCACTTAAGAGCCGCTGCTTGGGCAACACATGTAGTTAGTATCATGAATGCGCCTTTGTTCAATAGTTTCCTCTGTGGCAAAATGTGTCCACGGACAATGATGAGCATGAGAAATCCTTGACATCTAATTTTCCGCACTTGCTGATTTCCTTGTTCATCTCTCTGCTGTGTTGAATGAATGTTCGTTCCCGACAGCCGAGATAATGAGGAGACAATTGAATGACTTGAATGATTTCTTCAGCCCTTTCACAGGTGCAGTGAAGAGAGTAACTAAGTACATGTACTCAAGTGAATTAGCACAATTTTTAGCTTCTTTTCCAGTTTGTGCTTCTTTCTACTACCACCCCACTACACCAGACCGATGTAGTTCAACTAGGTTTTTGTCAGAATAAGATTTCAATTAAAGCAAACATTGTAGATAAAGTCCAAGAGAAGAATTCACAGATTAAGATTAACCATTAGGTTTGTTGACCTGTGACCTTGTTGAACCATGGCCTCTTGTTACAGAACGTTCATCATGTCAGTGAGTGGTTAGCAGTTCCACCAAAGAGACATTTCCCCTCTACACTCCTCACATGGTTTTGTTTAACAGCTAGAGGCTCAACATACGCCCATGTTTTAAAAAAAGGCAACTATTGAAAAGAAAAAAGAAAAATGAAAGAATAGATAAGAGATTTATGTTGCAGTGCTTTGTTTTCTCTTCTTTCCTAGCTCATCAATCATGTCACGACTCTTTGGACGGCTCCGACCCGGGAACCACAGAAATAAAGTAGTTTAAACTAACTACGACAAGCTTGAGCTGCAGCAGTAAAGTGGAACGATCTAATAATGCAGCTTATATATCATCATTTGTCAGTCACTGGAGACAGTTTTCACTAAATAGTATAAATCGGACAATTTGACTAATGAGTCAGATTGTTACTGGCAACTTACTTAGTGGCACATCTCCATCTAGTGGTCTTGAGAACTAACAGTGAGCAGATTCTCAGGGGGTCTTAAAAGGTAGTTTGACCCCCCCCCCCAAAAAAAAAGGAAAACATCCACTTAGATAAATGCCGCGACACTGATTTGGCACATTTACCCTGTGTTGTGATTTTGAGTCCTGTCACTCCTGGTCTTACATGAGACGCACCTTCTCTTGATCACGTGCAGTCTTCTAACCAGGAAGCTTTCTAAACCAGATGGATCTCTTTGCTTTTGGTTGATGCGGCTTTGGTGAACCCAGCAGAACCACCAGCGGAAGTTTGACCGCCGGGTCTCTTGCCAGCGGGACATTGAGGGTCACCTGTGACCAAAGAAACACAATTATGAATGTTGTTTTTAGCTTATGCACACCAAATTCAGGTGGAAAAACCCCACTTTAGTCATTTGAATGACCTTTTGTAATAATTGAGCAAGAGTCATACTAATACTACAGGTTGAATTAAAATCTAATATGAATCTTGTTTTCATTGAACAGTATGATGACTTTGCTCGGTCTGTCTCTCTGTCACTGTGTTTACTGACAGCACTGACCTACGACAGGCTGGACTGTAATGTGACACTTTTCCCTAAATGTGCCCTCGTTAGTTCGGGAGGCCTCGCTTCTCCCTCTCTTTCCTCCCTCTGTCTCGCCGCCCTCCATACAGCCACTGCGTGGTGCTATTGTCACAACAGGTCCTGCACAGGAAGGTTTTCAGCAAGCAGTCGTACAGCTTATCCAAACTTAAAAGTCAATTAATGACATCTTCAAATGGCCCTGATGAGTCTCTCTCTCAGATCTCGTGTTTACTGACGTCGTAAACATTTGCAATCCCTCGTACAAATGGAGCTGGTTGTGGGTCAATGTTAACAGTGAAGTAGTCCACCTTGAGTCTGTACTCGAGTTTCATCATACAGCAGTTGCAGAAGGTAGGGGGAGTCTGTGGAGGGATACTCAGCACTTTGGTTACAGTCCGACTGGTGTCAGCTGGCACAGAGTCTCCCGTTCCAAAGAGGATGTCATTTGTGTGCACTGTCCTCTTTGACTTGGAGACAAACGTCTGCTTCTCGCACAGGTAGAATTTGGGTGTTACAGTGCGCGCTGAGGTGTTGACGACTTCAACAGAGACTCCCATCGCCTCACCTATTTACATTTACATTTATTGTTAAGGTTCAAGGCCACGTAACAGATACCAAGTCATTATTATTATTGCAACCTGTTTACCTTGCTTCACTCCCATTTTTTCTGAGGTAACATTCATTGTAACCTTTCCAGAGCCGTAAAATGAAATGCTGGTCGCACATTGTTGCTCCTAACAAAGACACAAGCAATTAGTAAGCCAGATCTAAAACTGTTTGATCCGACATTAGCTGCATAGTTGATTACACACACACACACACACACACACACACACACACACACGTATAGCATACATATGTATAAAATTAATTCCTTGCCTTAAGTCCAATGATCATCACTTCTGATTTGGAGGCAAAGGGGAAATCCGACTTGGTGAGGAAAGGGAACTCAGTCTTGGTTTTGTGGACCAGCCAGATTGACTGGGTCAGCTGTGCTCGCAAACTATACGTTATCTTGCCCCATTTCCCCTCATAAGATGAGGGCATGTCCCTGTAAGGCAATAAAAAGGGGAATCATTTCATTTCACCAGCTGGTAAGGAGGTGTTTATGTTAAGGTTAGATTAGCACACGTACGTATTGGGAATCGCAAACGTGAAAGGATACACGTTTCTCCCCGAGCTGAGGATTTCTGAACCTTGGAAAAAGAGACATTTTTGTGTTAAACATACATTCATCTGTTAGGAATCATCCATTAATTCAGAAGCTTTGAGGGTCTCACAAGAGAGAGGGACCATACTAACCATCTCTTTTGTTTCTATCCTGAAGAATAATTTGTTCAAAATAAAAGTATTTCTTCTTGTCGCTGTGAGCCACTGTGGTTTGTCCCTTTTGTTCGTACCATGTCACCTCAGCTTTTCCTTTGGCTCTGACCAGAAAACACTGCACTTTGGTTTCCTTGTTGGTCACCACCGTCACCCTCCCAGTGAGAGTGTCCCCGGGAGAGAAGGTCCCTCGTTCATTCGCCTTGTTGTACTCCACAGAGAGATGCTTTACAGTCATGATAAGGTTACATCGAATAACCGTCCAGATGTTTGTGGTGCAGAACGAAGAAGATGTTGGCGCAAGAAGAAGCTCCTATGAGTTAACTTGAGGCAGGTTTGAATAGATCCACAGTGGTGCTGAAGTCTTACGTTCTCCAGAGCCGGTATCTGTGTCACATGAGATCCCGTGATCAAGGGGCCGCAGGTGTCACTTTCACACAGGTAACTCTAGCCAACAGCCTCGCAGCCTTAGGCAACATAAACCGAGAATGATATTGTGAACAAACGCTGTCCATTGTGTGAGCAAGTTCATTGGTATAAAGCACGGCAAAATGTGAGCACTTATATATTTTTAATTTTTAAAAATATGGCATTCCTTCCTAATTTTTGTTCATTGACACTTTTTTCTGTCAGTTTAACCGTACACATTACAAAACAGAGCAGCAACATCGATAATGAGAGATCAATATTGATACAGATGCAAATAACATAACGTGCTGTTAATTTACATCAGGGGGAACTTTGTAAACAATTTGTAGTCACACAGTCTCCCTTCATTTCTATATATATTTATTTCATACAAATGAATCAACCCCAATCCCAGTTTTTACAGTGCATAAAATAGGCAAGCGTAGACCCAATGAACTCTTCGTGAGACACGTTCTTGGGGGTAAGACAAAGGTCTTTTGTACAATAGATTGTAGAAATCTATTACGGCAAATAGATTTCTACAATCTACTTTATATGTTTATATCCAGGATGTTGAATTCAACAATACTTATACAAAAGTTTGCATCCAAAGTGTTTAAAGTAAGCCTTGTATTTCTAACTGCCAGGATGCAGCTGTGATGTAGTTCTTGTAACATTCCGCTGATTTAACTCATCGTTGTGTGTTTACGTGCTAAATAACACTCCACTGTTGGCAATACAGAAAACACATTATGACAAAGAAGAGGAAAGGTGACATCTCAGCTTAACATCCGTTTTGCTCCTTTTTTTTTTTTTCAACCGTCCATCACAAGTCAAAACATGTTCTAGGTGTGCAAAGCCAAACTGGTGACTCTTTTAGGGCAGGTATTTAGAAGGCAGTGCTTTGTCCAGATGAGTATTGGTGTTCTGGGGCATTGCATATACTCCATATGGAGGTGGGGGGTCAAGAGGTTGGTGTGCTGCTTGTTGTGGTGTGGAGCTCCAGGTCGGTTGGTTCGGTTTCCCAAGTGCTTCAAATCCAAATTCAGCAGGAGCAGGAGAATTTTTTACTGCAGGCACCTCAGGCAGGACAACGATGGGGAGTTTGATCACTGGGTCTTTCGCACATTTGATATCCAGGTAGATCTGTAAAATCAATTTTAAAAAACCCATGGTTTCTCGTTTTTATTTCCACTTTGATTTTACTGATGAATGTTGATATTCATATTTGTTACGTTTTGCATCAGTCTAAGTGGCTTATATTTATCATTCATCTGTTTTATAATCACAGGTCCCCTTCAGCTTTTGTCTTTCTTGACCTTGGGGAGTTGCAGTTTCCTTCGTTGATTACATTAGTGTGTGCTTTGCCTTATTATGAGTTACTTCAGATTATTTTAGTATTTGCATTGTCATGTAATGAACACATATAAGGAAATTCTTTCCTTGACCCACTGAATAGATCATGGCACAGCAGAATTTCTATAGAAATGATTTGTTTAACTTTATTATTTTTTTTATGACATGAGAAACTTAAAATACTGGAAAATGAACAAAGAAATCCACCCTTCAAGATTCCCACATTGGCCCTTTTAGCAAAACAGTAACCAGATATATTACCTCCCACAGTCTACCCAATCTATCCAAACTGTAAAAAACAATAATGCTTGTTACCTTCAGCCTGTACTCAAGCTTGATGATGGAGCAGTTCAGGATGGAGGGGGGTAGTCTTTTAGGGATGGGGATCACCTTGGTCACAGACTCTTCAGATTCAGACTTTGCAACATCCTCAATCTTCTCCTTAAGAATCTCTTTTGTGTGAACTCTCCTGCGACCCTGGGCAAAGAAACTCCTTTTCTCGTACAGTATAAACTTGGGCTTCACCCCGCGACTCGAGCGGTTCGTGATTTCGACCGTGACGGTGACCGGCTCCCCTGTAACACGAACAAAGGAAAGATTTCAAAAACAAGATTCACATCTTGTTACCATTCTGTGCAATTCTACTGTCTATTTGGACAGTGTGAACAATGGCGGGGGAATAAATGCATGAAACACAATGACTTGGCCAGTGGTCAAGGTAATACAAAAAGGTGCTGAATTGTCACCAAGGACATGACAAAGACAGAACATTTGAAAACCCTCTGTTGAAACCCTACATGCATTTCTATGAAATACATTTCACACTGACAGGGAGCAATTTCACAGTGTTCATTGGCAGCTGAATGAACACTCATTCAATGTGAAACTACAGTCTACTAACCATTGTCTACATACAAGATATGCTACAGTCTAAAACAATCCCAAAATGAATATAACCCTAAAATAAAATCTGACAAAAGCCTGATTGAACCTGTTAAAAATGTATTAATTGTATATATATGTATATAAATCTGTAATGTCCTTTTTACATAGATGCTGCCTTTTAATGGTTTCAAATCATTCTCATGACCTCATTCAGACAGTCTATCTCAGGGCAAATGCGGTACCACACAGATTTCCAGCCCTCAGATATGTAAAGAAGCCATGTAGGAGGAGCCAAGGAGGAAACAAGAATTCGCAAGTCATGTTTCCGTGATTGAACATCTTTTCACTCGCCAGCTTTACATACCTTCTTTTCCGAATCACTGAGACCGGTCTTTCCAGTTACTGGACGAGGAAAAGCAGTGAATTAAAACTCACCAGGTGCGTTAGAGATTATTACCTTGCATGTATCCCATCCGCTTGGTGTGAACATTCATCGAAACATTTCCAGAGCCAAAGACTTTGAGCGATTTATCCTTGCAGCCATACTGAGGTTCCTAAAAGAACAGATCCCCACCTCTGATTAATGCAGGCGGATAATTATCTTCTTTCTTAAACATTCATTACTTTATAATTTTTTTCCCAGAGATTAAGCATTTCTTACCATAAGGTCTGGAATATCCATGTCTGCTTTGGAGACAAATGTGAAGTGGGCTTTGGCTTTTTTTGTCAGCTTCATTGATTGTTTAAGCTCTGCCCCCACTTTATGAACGATTTTGCCTGTGCAGTCTTTGAAAGATGATGGGATTTTTCTGTGAAGTGAAATAACAAAATACATAAATAATTGAAGCAAAATAAAACATCAATCTTAAATAAAGATTAAGTAAAGAATAGGCACCTCTCAGGAATCTTGAAGGAAAAGGGAAATATGTGTCTTCCTTTCCCAACAACTTCAGTACCTGAAGAACAATCACTTATTTAGAGTCTTAATTAACTTTTGGCGGTATATTGATAATGGCTTATCATATAAAAGTCATTTCATTAGGTACAATGCATCACATATCAATGTATGAATTTAATACTTTACCATCTTGTCTTGCTTCTCTCAAGATATGATGTTGGATTTCATAGTATTTCTCATCAGACCAGAAAACACGGTGTTGATGTTGCCCATAATGTTCATGCCAGATAACATTAGCTTTTCCTTTTGCTATAAACATGAGCGATTGGATTTTAGTTTCTTTGGAAACCTCCAAAATGATTCTTCCATTGATGGTATCTCCATTTGTGAAGGTGTTTTGGCTGTTGATGGCATCATATTCAATTGAGAAATTCTGGATGGTCATCGTCCACAAAGGAACACAGTGGAAAATAAAAGTCTCTTGTAAAACCAAGAAGAAACTGAAGCCGTGTATGCTCTGCACAGCTGCTTTATGTCTGATCAACAGCATGCAAATGTGGTTACACCTGTTTTTCTTGTATGCGCCAGCAGCCTGCATGCATGGTGACGGAAAAAACATTCAGCCATCCACTTCGCTGTTTTGTAACAAATGCAAAACAGTATCTTACAATGCAACTGGAAAATCGAAGCAACACACTGGTATTTATTCGAGTATCAGGTGATCACAAGTGGTCAGTGTGAACGCACCCAAGCCAGATGTTAATACCAGGTCTGAACATGGCCTAGTTTGTCCCTTTCTCAGTGTGTCACATGCGTAGGGCACATGACAAAATTTCCACTCGAGTCTAACAAATTTAGTGCACCACATGTGCTGTTTGATATAACAGGATTTTAGTGCAAATGTGGTTAAAGTTAAATGAAACTTTAAAATTGTAATGGCTATGAACTGATATATTCACTTACAAATGGAAATAAGAAGAAAAGTTTCACCAGCTGTCGGACAAGCAAAAACAAAATCTTTTAATAAGAGTTTTGTGTCATGACTCATTTGCAGAGCAACTCTGAATAATCATTTTTAATTTGGAAACCAGATAATAGTTGAAATTTAATGGACAATAATCAATACAATCAAACACATCATGAATCACTAATATCACAATAATAATATCACAAATATCTTCTCACTCCCTTCACTAATAGTTGCCAATATCCGACATCCCATGTGCCCCATAGGCAGGAGGGGGCTCAAAAGCTTGAGGTGCAGTTGGTGGCTGTGGTTGTGCGACGCCCCAGGCTGCTGGGTCTGGAGTCCCGAATGTTGCACTCGGGAATCCAGACGAAAAGCCAGCAGCAGCAGGTGGTGGTGCCACAGCAGGAACCTCAGTGACCGGCAAGATGACTATGGGAAATTTGATCTCTGGGTCTGAAGCATATTTGACATCCAGGTACACCTGTGGAAAACACTGCCAATGTTATTTTGTTGGATTTTATTTGTTCTGCTTTACATCCCCACAAAAGTTACGATATATTAGAACAGTTCTTTAATTTGTTGTAAGGAGTGGGAGTACTTGGGTAAGTCTAAGTATTTGACAGTAGCAGATTTTTCAAACATGGGCCAAGAAGGAACCCATTCAAGTTTGGGGCAGATCCAGACAAAGGGGCGGATCAGTTTCCCAGGGATTTAAACATGGATAACAATGGAAAAAAAAATTGCAGAGGTATGTGCTCTACTGAGTGTCAATGTAGCTATTTAGGTCTTACTTTATTGCCAATATGATAGTCTTAGGCTTTTTGTTTGTATTGTGTTTTACGGAAATGATTCATGGATAGTCTGGTGTCTTTGCTCAATACGTTTTGTATATATTCACATATGAAAACCCAATGAACAGAGAGGGATGGATTCAAAAGCTTTCAGCAAAAGTAATCAGCTGAAGGATTTAAGGCAAAAGCCATGAGTGTACGTAACACAGACACTCCTTTAGATACTATGCTGCTGAGCATGTGTTCAGGAAGCAGGAAGGTGGGAGACAATTGATAAAACAAGGAAACCAATGTCCTTTCATTTTTCTCTATCAATCCCCATATTCTCTGATAAATACCTTTTCAAGAGACATATTGTGCACAGTGACATGAGAAAAAAGCACATGCATTTCTGTTGCCAGTCTCCTGGTCGTATACTGTAGCTGCTTACCTTGAGTCTGTACTCGGCTGTGATGATGCTGCAGTTGAGGATGGAGGGCTCAAAATCATGGGGAATGGTGATCACCCTTGTGACCTTTTCGCTTGCAGAAGGAGGGATTGGGTCTCCCACCTCTTGAAAGAGGAATCTAGTATTCACTCTTCTCTTCCCGCCTGCAAAGAAGCTGTGCTTTTTGTACATGGTGTACTTGGGTTTAATTGCACGAGTGGAGTTGTTCTGGATGTTGGCCAGAACCTTTAATCCTTCTCCTGAAGAAAAAAGCAAAAAAACCATCATAACAACACACCAGTCAACAAACTGGCATGAGACTGATTGGGGTCAATATTATTATGAGGGCTCTCACCTTGGAAGAAACCAGTTTTTTCAATATCTACATCCATGGCTACCGTTCCTGAGTTGAAAAAACTCAACTTCTTATTCTTAGACTCGTGCTGCGGAGTCTGAAAGAAAACCGAATTAATTCATGCAATGCACTCAAAAACAACAGAGAGAAAACACTCAATTATTCATCTTTTATTCTTGTGTCTCAAATGTCCATATCCAGTGCATGTGCCTGAGTCAGTTCAACAGGTGCCAACAAACGGTTGGGTAATATCTGTACCTCAGTTACTTCAATTTCAATATATGGCCAAATGCAGTTTTGCTGGTGCTGGAGTACGCTGTGATATTTTTAAAACCTGCTTTTTTGAGTTTGTGTTTGCTGAATGTAAATACTCCTGGAGGGGTTTAAGAACATTGCAGGTACTAAACAAGGGCTGGATTAAAGTCATGGGTCCTGCAGAATCCTTTTCGGAATGACAGGAATGAAGGTTTAACTCAACACGAACCATGAGCCCAGGGTCACCGATGAAGTCTGCTTTTGCAACGAAGTTGATCTTGGCCGAATCTTTCTTGGAAATCCTCATTGATCTGCTCAGCTTGGCTTCCAGCAAGTACACAATTTTACCAACAGAACCGCTGAAGGAGGATGGCATATCCCTACAGGACAAGAGAAGAAGCCCAGAAGAGGAACACAATATATTGATTGCAAGCAAACAAATGAATATGCAGCAAATCTATAAAACAATACTAATTATTTAATAAAGTATTCCATCAAAATAACAGTTGCAAAACATAAGTGTGATGGAGACATTTTTCAGAAGATAATAAAGAAGTGCCATATTTTCAAGTGTGGGGAGGATAAGGGTTACTCTGCTCTAATTCATTATGGAACCGTTTAGAAAATATATATTACTTACTGGACAGGGATCTGAAAGCTGAATGGGTAGACATGGCAGCCTGGGGCGACAACACTGCTGTCTGAAAACAAAGAAGAAGATGTTCAGACATCTGTATATTTTACTGCCCTTAAACTTTTACAAAGTGTGGACTGATCTTTTGAATGAACAGCAGTGGCGGACTGCGGGAGTTTGAGGGGCAGGGGCGAAAAAAAATAAAAGGGCACCTACTGCACGACATTGTGCCCCAACAACGCGCAAAAAGCTGTAATGCATCATGTATGGTGAAATAGTCTTCTCACTTGGAAGGGGATTTAAGAGGGCACTTCATGAGATTTTCATCAGAAAGGCACCTGTAGGGAACCTTAAGTTTATCCCAATGTAAGTGCACCTATATGGCACCACATCACATTTCCTCCCCTGGGAGAAAGGGCTATCCATTAGGAAACTTCTCCAGATTCTCACACATGTAAGGACTCCCTTTACAGAACTGCATCACATTTCATCCACTGGAGGGGCACTTCTCCATTACAGTAGCACCAAATTGGGCACTTCATAATGTTTTCTCACCTGTAGGAGTACCGTATACAGCACTGCATCACATTTCTCTCCTGGAAAGGGCACCCTTTGGGGCACTGTCATGTAGGGGTAGCATAGAGGGCACTTCATAACGGCACCCTTTTCCATTGGAAGGGCACGCATATAGGGAACGTCAAGTTTAGACCATTGTAAGGGCACCTTATAGGGCACTGCATCATGTTCTCTCCACAAGAAGGGCACTCATTAAGACACGTTTTAAAGTTTTCTTGCTCTAAAGGGCACATCGTCATAATTTATTGCATGAAAGGGAACCCTAGAGAGCACTCAATAATTTTTTCACATGTGAAGGGCAGCCAAGAGGGAACTTCCTCTTGTTTTCGCCACTCTAGAGAGCACTTAAGTGACGCGTTTTTTTTAACCAGGGTACCCCCCATAGTCCGCCCCAGAGTAGGGATGTACAGGAGTTTGGGTCTGGTGGTAAGATGCAGTTTCCTATCTGACTCAGAACTGTTAGAACCCAGGTGGGATGTAATGAGATGGTAAAGAGACAAACATCTTCATCAAGCTTCTTAAAATGTCTTCAATAGCTTCCCAGTGGATAGTAGAGAGAAAATGCAGACCTGTTGCACTTTGCGGGATGTGACTGAACAGAATAGTGGCACCTCAGCTCACTGAGGCTGTTAATATTGACCCAATACAACATCTTTTCATTAAACTTGTCTGAAGACATTCTTGACTGAATTAAAACAACACTGGATGTTTTTGCACAATAAAATGCAGCTGATCCACAGCAGAGGTTGACACACCCACAAAATACTTACATGTTTCTCCATGCTGGTTTGTCAATAGTGTTGCATAGTCATTGTCTGAAAAACAGAAGTTCACTGATTTATTAAGAATTACCAATCTGCAAATTATTTCTTGTATAATCTAATTTTACTACCCCAAAGAATAAAGCTGGATGGATGTTTTACATGGAACCTCTCACACACACCTTTAACATTTCCAGTCTCTTTCATGTAAAAGGCTCACTTTAATTTGAAGTTGTGCTAAATCCAATGACACCGAAATTTAGGTTCAGACCGCAGCAGCAGCAGTAGCAGCAGCAGGAGGAAGAAGAAGAGGAAAAGGACTTGGCAGCTACTGTTTTACTACACTCTTTGACAAACTGTCAAGTAAACATTCCGTTGATTTCAGAGAGCCTTTATTTTTCTAAATCCCTCTGCATACATGAAAAATTCTTCAACACTTGAAAACGATTGAATCCTACTTAACATGTAAACTATGAAGTTACAGCCTCCTCTGGAGTGGAGGAGAACAAAGTTAACTCTGCCGATATGAAAGCCAACTTACCTTTGACATCTTTGCCTCGGATGAAGTAATGCTTGCGGCTGAAGTACTTGTCCTTGGAGTGGTAAACGACAGTGGTTTGGCCGCACCTCTCGGTCCACACGACTTCGGCTTTCCCCTTAAATTTGATTAATAGGGAGTCTATCTGACACTCTTTGGCCACTTCCAGAGTGACCTGACCAGTAACCATGTCGCCAGTGATGAAGATGTTTTTCTCATTGACAGGGTTATAGGTGACTTTAAGGCTCTTTACGGTGGTCGACATGGTGCGTGGACCCAGACACATGCCGGCTGCACTAAGTGATTATTGAGGAGGAAGCAGGACAACTCTGCTCTTCGATGGGTGTGTCCAAATCCTAAAGAGGAACTAGGTGTCATAATTGTTTTTCGTTACATTTAGCTAATCAGTTTATAGACAAAGGGGTTTCACTGTATATATTCTGCTTACACACTATGTATTAGTCAGACATTTACTGCCCTTAAACTTTTACAAAGTGACTGATCCTTTGGATGTGCAAGAGTTCGGGGCTGGTGGTAGGTGAAAAGAAATAATTGATGGAGTGGATGCTGATTCAGGGAAACGGAAACAGTGGATGTCTTAAGCAGAAGTATTTATTATAAGAGTTCAATATATATCAAGGAGATTTCTGGTTCGTTTACACAGATCAACAAGGGTGGTCAGTGTATGAAGCCCCAAGACAATCTGCCTGTTCCTGGTCTCTGTAGTGTATTTAGTTCAGGGTAATGTCATCATCTCCCCGCGACTATGACACCTCGAGAGAGACTTCAGTTGCTCGATGATCGTTGTGGCTTGCCACAGACAGGTTGACCTTGCTTGGTGCCTGAGAATACTCGTCTTAACAGTTTCTCAGGGGAGGATAGACAAAATTCCACGACAGTATGATGCAGTTTCCTATCTGACTGTTGGAACACAGGTGTCTTCAATAGCTTCGCAGTGGACAGTAGAGAGTAAATGCAGACCTGTGGCACTTAGCGGGATGTGACTGGACAGAATAATGGCCTCAGCTCACTGAAGCTGTTAATATTGGCCCAATAAAACAGCTTTAATTTAACTTTTTAGAAGACATTCTTGACCAAATTAAAACAACACAGGATTTTTTTGCGTAATAAAAAACACAGTATATTCACAGCAGAGGTTGAGACACAACTGTGAAATACTTACATCTATCTCCATACTGGTTTGTCAATAGTGTTTCGTTGTCATTGTCTGAAAAACAGAAGTTCATTGATTTAGCAAGAAACAGAATTTGCTGGTTAGGATGATTTTTTTTTTTTCAATTACCAATCTGCAAATTATTTCCTTGTATAATCTAATAACAGTTGGTTTAAAATGTCTAACAAAAGATTTGAGTGTTGATTAGTATCCTGACAATCAGCCAAAGGATTCATTGACTTTGTTTTACACATTTGTGTTTTTAGGGTTTTCTTGTCCAAATCTTTTGTTTTCAGGTAGCCTCGGGGGAAAAAATTCACTTTCATGGTGCATGGACGCAGACACACGCTGGCTGCACAAAGTGATTATTGAGGAGAAAGCAGAACAAGGGTGCGGTCGAAATGTCCTTCCTATCTACTATACCTATCTACTATTCTTAGACCTCAGTGGAAAATGTCATGAGGTAAAGGAAAGGTGTAAAGGAGGACTCATAGGACACAAAGCCAAGAGTGCTGCTCAGAGAATCCAACTTCACTGTCAATGTACTTCGTCATCATGCGGCGGCGGATGTTATTGACGTGCGTCTGCCGTGGTGAAACTACAAATTTCCGAAGATGAACTACAAAAAACGCAGCGGCTCCATCAGCATATGTCAGTGTGTTTTACCACCCTGTGACATCAGATGTAAATGATTCATATTTAACAGTGACTGACACGATGACGTGCATCTCTTCTGGGTCATATTCATACCCTTCTACTTCTTCTACTTCTACTTCGGATTGAATCTTTTACGTTCGTGCATGCCACTCCACGTTAAATATCGCTGCCGCAATGAATTCTGGGGTGTCTATATCTAACAGCTTTTATCTGATCAAATACTTCCAGTAGACTTCATGATTTAGGAAACTTCCTAAGCCAATCTGACAATTCCACCTCACCACAGCTCTGCTCCTCGATGGGTGTGTCCAAATCCTAAAGAGGAACCAGGTGTATAAGTTTTTAAAGTTTTTGTTACATTTAGCTGCTACAAACAGATAATTCCTAATTCCAGTCTGATAAAATTAAATGATTGCGTGTCCATCGCAAAGCCCTGTTAAGTGTCAAACCTCTTGTTAACCACATCAACTTATAATGTAATGACTTTTGGATATGTAGCATGATGTAATAACTGAATTTAATGTGCAATACTCACTGTCTTTCTGTTTCAATTTAATTATAACACAAAGTGAGTAATTTTATTCAACAAGCAAACAAAATGTCTCAGCTGCCTTGTTCACAACAAATCAGTTGACAGATAAGAGTTTGGAAAAAACAGACACTCACCTCTGCCCTCTTTTGAATATTAAGGTGAAAACACCCTGTAGCCTTCAGATGAGCTCACTCACCTATGAACTATGATCACAACCAGCATATGACTCATTCAGGCTTTATTTTGCAGTGGAAAGAAAACATGCAACCTCTTGTACCAGAAGGTTTATCTTTTAGTTTGAGTTATTACACCACAGGGCATTGTTTTTTAACCTCTGTACGTGTGAGTGATTATATTGAATGGATTATTAATCCCCATCATATTAGATTTCATATGACAAGTGATATAATGAAGAAATCACAAAGAAGTCCGAAAATTACATCATGAACAGTTCAAAATGCATTTTACACTGTATTTCTGCATCCAAGGACTGTAGACGCGACCTGATCATACTGTGGAATTACATCACCATGACGATACTATAGTGTAAAAATGATGTAATGATTAATATAGTGTAGTAATGCATTACCTTTTCAACCAAGGAAATCTAAATCTAAGATTAACCAATTATTTGTCATCATATGATTTACATGTATAAAAACATTAGCACTGCCTGCATTAGGGTGTCTACAACTTGTGCGTGCGGAGGCTACTTATCATTCCTCCAATGCTTTTCACTCACTCAGGGTAACTCTGAATAGTCAGTATTCATTTGGAGACCAGATAATAGTCTGAGGTTTATTTCAAAAAGCATTTTTCCCAGAGAAATGTAACGGATAACAATCAATACAATCAAACACATGATAAAATCACTCAAAGACTGACATTAAAATGGCTCAATCACATTTGCACGATAAAATTCCCTTCACTTGAAAGAGAAATGTTTGGACCATAATAGCAGATAGTGGTGGTGTCTACCACCAGGCTAACCCTAACCCTAACCCCCCCAAAAACTTTTAAAAATCTCACTTCCTGCAGTAAATATATTGAGGCTGTGATCAAAGGAGGTAACTTGTTTCACTACAGGGCACTTTGCCCATAATTTGCTATGGTTTGACATTTAAAAGTTGTGGAAAGTCGTACCAATGAAAGCAATGCACTCTAGATTAATAATTTCATAAAAGCATAAAATTGTAACTCTCCTTTCTAACTCTAGAACTACTACTAACTACTAACTCTATATTTATCAGTCCCGTCACTTATACTTGCTGCCAAAATCCGACAGACGAGGGTACATCCCATGTGCTCCATAGGCAGGAGGGGGCTCAAAAGCTTGAGGTGCAGTTGGTGGCAGTGGTTGTGCGACGCCCCAGGCTGCTGGGTCTGGAGTCCCGAATGTTGCACTCGGGAATCCAGACGAAAAGCCAGCAGCAGCAGGTGGTGGTGCCACAGCAGGAACCTCAGTGACCGGCAAGATGACTATGGGAAATTTGATCTCTGGGTCTGAAGCATATTTGACATCCAGGTAGACCTGTGGAAAACACTGCCAATGTTATTTTGTTGGATTTTATTTGTTCCGCTTCCCAGCCCCACAGAAGTATCAATATATTAGAACAGTTCTTTCATTTGTTGTAAGGAGTGGGAGTACTTGGGTAAGTATTTGACAGTAGCATATTTTCCAAACATGCATCAACAAAATGTCCCAGTCAAAAGGATTTCCATGAGATTTTGTGGAAGGATGGAGCATGGGCCAAGAAGGAATGTGCTCTATTGAGAGTCAATCTAGTTACTCAGGTCTTACTTTATTGTCAATAAGATAGTCTTAGGCTTTTGTTTATATTGTTTTTTACTGAAATGATTCATGGAGAGTCTGGTGTCTTTGCTCAACAAGTTTTGTATATATTGACATATGAAAACCCAATGAACAGAGAGGGATGGATTCAAAAGCTTTCAGCAAAAACAATCAGCTGTAGGATTTTAGACAAAGGCCTTGTGTGTGTGTAATGCACTCATGGCCTTTAGATACTATGCTGCTGAGCATGTGTTCAAGAAGCAGGAAGATGTGAGACAATTGATAAAACAAGGAAAGCCAATATCCTTTCATTTTTCATTTTCATTTTCGCTGCTACATATTTCAGAGATAAGATGCTTGGTGCAAAAGTGAGCTCTCTCTATTCATCACCATATTCTCTGATAGATACTTTTTTTAGAGACATATTGTGCACAGTGACATGAGAACAAAGCACACGTATTCATCTTGCCAGTCTCCTGGTCGTATACTGTAGCTGCTTACCCTGAGTCTGTATTCGGCTTTGATGATGCTGCAGTTGGGGATGGAGGGCTCAAAATCATGGGGAATGGTGATCACCCTTGTGACCTTTTCGCTTGCAGAAGGAGGGATGGGGTCTCCCACCTCTTTAATGAGGTCTTTTGTATTCACTCTTCTCTTCCCGTTTGCAAAGAAGCTGTGCTTTTGGTACACACAGTACTTGGGCTTGATTTCACGAGAGGAGTTGTTCTGGATGTGGGCCAGAACCTTTAATCCTTCTCCTGGAAAAACAAAACAAAAAAAACATCATAATTACACTTGGCATTAAAGTGACAAGGGTCAATAGTATCATTATAATATTCTTACCTTGTAAGAAACCAGTTTTTTCAATATCTACGTCCATGGCTACTGTTCCTGATGTGAAAAACTTCATTTTCTTATCCTTAGAATCGTGCTGCGGAGTCTGAAAGAAGACCACATTGATTCATGCAATGCACTTAAAAACAACGGATAGAAAACACTAAACATTTCATCTTTTATTCTGGTGTCTCAAATGTCCCTATCCAGTGCATAGGCTTACATCAGTTCAACAGGTGTCATGTTAAAATAACCATTAGGAAATATCTGTTCCAGGTACACACAAAAAATTACCTCAGTTAATTTAATTTCAATATATGGCCAAGGAATGCAGGTGTTGAATGATGGAGTATGCTGTAATGTTTTTTAGAGTTTGTGTTTGCTGAATGTAAATAATTCTGGAGGGTTCAAAAACATTGCACGTTCTAAACAAGGGCTGGATCCCCTTCAGAATGACAGAAACAACGATTTAACTCAGCACATACCATGAGCCCAGGGTCGCCGATGAAGTCTGCTTTTGTAACAAAGTTGATCTTGGTCGAATCTTTCTTGGCAATCCTCATTGATCTGCTCAGCTTGGCTTCCAGCAAGTACACAATTTTACCAACAGAACCCTTAAAAGAGGACGGCATATCCCTACAGCACGAGAGCAGAAGGCCAGAAGAGGAACACAAGAAATGGATTGCAAGCAAACACATGAATATGCAGCAGATCTATTAAGTAATATCCCCGGTGGTTAATTATTTGAGCAAATATTCTTTTTTTTTAAAACTACAGTTCCAAAACATAAGTTTGATCAAGACATTTTCCACTGGTCGATGATACACAGCTTCAGCTTAGCACCAAAACATCCAATCAGCTCCCCCCTCTTTCACTTGTCAACTGCCTATATGAAATAAAATCGTGGATGTAAACTAACCTACTCAAACTCAACAGCAGCAGAACAGAGCACACAGTCGTGGCTCCCAAGCAACTGCTCCAGAGGGTCGGAGATCTGCTCCTCAAGGTGGAGGGGCTGTGACATCTCCCCAACCCAAGATGTCAACAGCCTGGGTATCATCCTGGACTCCACCCACTCACTCCGGTCAGATATCTAACTCATCACCAAATCTGCCTTCTCTCACCTCAAGGACATGTCCAGGCTCTGGCCTTCACTCTCTGACTCTGTGGCAGACACAGTCATTCATGGCCTCATCACATCCCGTTCGGACTACTGCAATGGTGTCCTGTTCGGGGTACCCAGCAAAGCCCTGGACAGGCTCCAGCATGTGCAGAACTCTCAGCTGCCAGGGTTCTCACTCACACCAGGCCCTGGCAGCGCATCACCCCCACCCTCACTCACCTTCACTGGCTCCTGGTCAAGCATCGCATCAAATACAAAATCCTCCTCCTCACCAATAAATTTCTCTATGCCCTTGCCCCCCAGTACCTACTGGACCTTCTCCATCCCTAAACCCTATCCTGGAATCGGCCCGCTCTCAATCCCTCACACACCATACTGCAGACTTTTGGGGACAGAGCCTTTTGCCTTGCAACCCCCACCCTCTAGAACTTGATCCCCTCAGAGATCCCAAACGCCCCCTCTTTTTTCAAAAAACTCCTAAAAACCCACCTGTTCAACAAGGCCTAAAATCTCTCATGACCTTTGTGTGTGTGTGTGTGTATGCGTGTGTGAGTGAGTGAAATGCAAAGCATCCTTGGCTGCCTTGAAAGGCGCTTTATACATGTTATTATTATTATTATGATGCAAAGATAATATGGAAGTGCCTTATTTTCAAGTGTGGAGAGGATAAGGTTTACCCTGCTCTATTTCATTATTGAACCACTTAGAAAATATATATTACTTACTGGTCAGGAACCTGAAAGGAAAATGGGTAGACATGGCAGCCTGGGGAGACAACACTGCTGTCTGAAAACGAAAAGAAAGATGTTCAGACATCTGTTTATTTTACTGCCCTTAAACTTTTACAAAGTGTGGACTGATCCTGTGGATGTACAGGAGTTTGGGGCTGGTGGTAGGATGCTTCTTAAAATGTCTTCAATAGCTAGACAGTAGAGAGTAAATGCAGACCTGTGGCACTTGACTGAAAATAATAATGGCACCTCAGCTCACTGAAGCTGTTAATATTGGCCAAATATAACATTTTTATATTACACTTGTTTGAAGATATTCTTGACTGAATTAAAACAACACCGGATATTTTTGTTTAATTAAAACAGTTAATCCACAGCAGAGCTCGAGAGACAACTGTGAAATACCTACATGTATCTCCATGCTGAGTTGTCAATAGTGTTTCGCTGTCATCGTCTGAAAAACAGAAGTTCACTGATTTAGCAAAAACAGAATTTGCTCTTTAAACTGGGGAAATATCACGATTAATGATTCAATTACCAATCTGCAAATACTTTCCGTGTATAATCTGATAACCAACAGTTGGTTTAAAATGTCAAAAAATAGATTTAGGTGCTGATTAGATTCCTGTCGATCAGCCAATTCAGTGAATACATTGACTTTGTTTGACACGTGTTCATTTTTTTGTTGTCCAAATTTCTGATAATATTTTGTTTTCAAGTAGCATGAACAAAAAATGTCTCCAAGTAGGGTTTGTTTAGTTTTGTTTCCTGTGTCCAGAGTGTTGCTATGTGTAATATATACGACATGGAAGAATTGAAAAAAAGAATATATGTGATTATCTGGACGGTTGCACAGTGGTTGCCCCACAGCATGAAGGTTCTTGGTTTGAATCCCGGTTCTAGAGTGTGTACTTCTGCGTCCTCACACAGTCCAAAGACGTGGTTATTTGGAAAATCAAGAATGAGTGAGCATGATTGTTTGTCCCTGTATGTTGGCCCTGTGACATCCCTGGCAACGTGTGGGCCCCGCCTCTCAACCAATGTCAGCCGGGATTGGCCAGCTGCTTTCTTACTACACTCTTTTGGCGACGGTCAAGTAAACATGCCGTTGATTTCGCAGAGACTTTTATTTTGAAAATCCCCTCGCGTCCACGCAAACTTCTCCAACGCCGATCGAATCCCGATTAAATGCAAACTGTGACGTCGCAGCGTCCCCCCCCCCCCCCCCCCCCCCCCCCCCGAGGGGAGAGGAACGCAGTTAATGAAAGCCAACGTACCTTTGACATCTTTGCCTCGGATGAAGTAGTGTTTGTGGCTGAAGTACTTGTCCTTGGAGTGGTACACGACGGTGGTCTGGCCGTGCCTCTCCGTCCACAAGACTTCCGCTTTGCCCTTAAACTTGATCAATAGGGAGTCTATCTGACACTCCTTGGCCACCTCCAGAGCGACCCGCCCGGCGACCAGGTCGCCAGAGACGAAGGTGTTCTTCTCGTTGACGGGGTCGTAGGTGACTTTGAGGCTCTTCACGGTGGTCGACATGGTGCGTGGTCGCCGGGTGAGGAGGACGGGAAGCGGCTCTGCTCCGCGGTGGGCGTGTCCCCATCCTGAAGAGGAGCCGCGTGGGACGGTTGGAAGGATTCTCGTCACACTCCGAGGTCAGGCTGCACACAGGTATGTCCATGTCGTCTGATCAAACGAGACGATTGGGTGTCGCACCTTTTGTACACCACATGAAGATGTGATGGAGCGTGGCAGAGTCAACGCTGATGTCTCAGCTTCAACTGAATTTAATGTGCAACACTCGCTGTCTTTCGGTGCAACTCCATTATCTGATGTGCATCCCTGTTTCACTGTATATATTCTGCCTACACTGTATGTATGAGTTCTACTTTTTTTCACATTTCCTTGTGTTTGTATGGCATGTTTACCTATTTATTACTTTTATTTACTGATGTTAATACATTTATTTTTACTACCACCTTTGCTGCTGCAACACTGCACATTTCCCCATAATGGAACTAAAACCCTATATTCTGGTCTGTGCACACACACACACACACACACACACACATACACACATGGCTGTCTAGAGCGGAAGGACAGTTTCCTTGCAGGGAAGCATTCACTTTGAAAAAGGGGAAGGGAGGAGGGGATAACGTGAACGCACCCCCAGGTCAGAATAACAACTTTTATTACTATTATTATTTACATTCCTGTCACACCTCCTCCCTTTTCTTTGCTCTTCGACGTTGTGCGAACATAGTAATGTGTTGTATAAATGCTCCAAACACATAAATACAACATATTTTTGTTCACAACTACCATGTTTTTCCACATTCTGACTCCAAAGCACATGAACACACCGAACTCGGAACAACGACTCCTTCACAAAGAAGCTCCTGCACAGTGTCCAGGTCACCAAACCCCCTGCAGAGAAAGCAGCCTCATACACAGACGTAGTAACAGGCACACTGAAGAGGGTCAACAAGGCCTGAATGCACTGGAACACAAAGTGAGTAATGTTATTTAACAAGCAAACGAAATGTCTCGGCTGCCTCGCTCACATGAAATCAGCTGACAGATAAACAGTCCCTTGGAAAAAAAGACTCACCTCTGCCCTCTTTTGAATATTAAGGTGAAGCCTCATACAGCCTTTAGATGAGCTCACTCACCTATGAACTATGATCACAACCAGCACGTGACCCATTCAGGCTTTATTTTCCAGTGGAAAGAAAACATGCAATCTCTTGTACCAGAAGCTTTATCTCTTAGTTTGAGTTATTACCCTACAGGGAATTGTTCTCACTTCTGTGCGTGTGAGTGGTTATATTGATCAGATAATTATTCCCCACCTTACTAGATCATATGATCAGTGATATAGTGAAGAAATCACAATGAAGTCAGAAAATGACATCATGAATAGTTCAAAAGGCCTTTTTTATGCTGTATTTCTGCATCCAAGGTCTCTAGACGCGACCTGAAGCCCACATAGATTGGAGTATAATTTATGATCATACTGTAGGAATGAACAAACTGATATGATGACTGAGATATGGAAGGAATGGAAAATACATTCATACATGAAGTTTTCGAAGCAATAGCTCATAAAACATCCGACTCCCTTTATTCTTGCTAATAGATTATCTTCAAATCTTTGACAGGCATCATTCTGGCCATTAGCCTGCATATATATATATATATAGATATCTACTTTTCATCATAACCAGTCAGGGAGGGGTACAGCCCATATGTGCTATAGGTCGGGGGAGGAGCAGAAGGTACCAAAGCTGTCGGGTTTTGTAAGAAGCTGGTTCCTCCTAGCATGTCTGAGTTGGCAAATCCCTCATATCCATAGGCGGGGTATGCAGGTGGCTGGTCTTCCTCAACAGGCCCCTGTAAAGCGGGCAGGATGATGATGGGGAACTTGATCTCAGGGTCTGAAGCATACTTAACATCCAGATAGACCTTTGGTGAAGAAATGGTCTGCGTTTGTCATACTGATCGCGGAGTCCTGTTGCTGTAAAGTCATGCATGAACATGTGTTGGAATGGGAGGTACTCACCCTGAGCCTGTACTCTGCTTTGATGATGTTGCAGTTTAAGATGGACGCACACGTGGTGGGAGGGATGGTGATGGTCCTGGTTACAGTCTGACCGGCAGAAGGTGGAATGGCGTCGCCCACTTCTTTCAGGATGTCTTTGGTTTGCACTCGTCTCTTCCCCTTTGCAAAGTAGCTGATCTTCTCATACAAACAGTACTTGGGCTTGATGTCTCGAGATGACTTGTTGTGAATGGAGGCCACAACCTTAATGCCTTCCCCTGGAAAAAAACAAACAACAACAGTAGCACTTATTGTCTTACTCATTGGTTTAACACCTACACAGAAGTGAGAACAATAATCTCATACTGCGTACAAAATGTGGCATTTTTAAGCCGCGCAAATCAATACTACAAACGTAATGAAAAAAGTCAGCTGTTTCCAGCTGCATTAGTTGTGGACACATGATAAATTGGAGTCACTGTGAGGATACATGTTGGGACAGAATGTGTCTTGTTCTCTTACTATAAAGCTGCTTTCCCACTTGCACTACCGTCCTGAGATTTTCCTCATCTTTGCCGAGGGACTGTATGTGAGAAAGAATGTACGCAAAACTTTTTCTGCCAGTCCCCCCCAAGTAAAATTTCCCAAAAATGCCAGAGTGAGTCCATGTGAGAATACAACTGGAAAATCTCCAGAAAATTCACAGCGAGCAAGTGGGCGCTCTACCTGGCCGACATTCCTCGCATAAATGTTTGGGACATTTCCCTGCTGGTGTGAATGCATCTGCTGACAAGCTCCTGTTGCGTTTTTCATATGTGAAGGGAAATGGAAATTGTCCGGATCCAATTTTGTGGACATTTTCCAGAGTTCATGTCTGAAAACATCTCCAGAGCTAAACTAGAAAACTAACTTTTTATATTGAAAACATATTTAAATGAAATACAAAATTTCAGTTCAGTAAGAATAACACATAAGCTGGTTCATGCAACTATTTGTTGAAGGGCTCCCTCTTTGGCCATAAGTAGAAATTGATAAACGCCAAGATGTAGCCTGACAGCAGAACAAGTGGAGAATGGTTTCACAGACTGACACATTGCTCATCTGTTATATAAAAATATCCATCTTGACTTTGTTGTAATTTGTTGTTTTAATAGCCAAACAAAGTAAAGCTATAGCTTAAGTTTACTGGATTCAGTTAAGGTTTGTTTTAATACTTTAATACTAAAAAACAATTATTATGATGAATGTGCTTATCATTAGACCATAAGAAAGTTCCATGACAAAAAGGGACTTTGAACTACAGATAGTTCAGCTGTTAGTTTTTTTCTTTTTACTACAGCCCATTGATAACATACTCTGCATGAATGAGTGAGTGTATGATTTAATACCTTGGCGGAAGCCTGTGTGCGCAATATTTGCATCCATCCCTACTGTTCCTGAAGTAAAGAGTCTCATCTTCTTATCAATGACACTGTGCTGTGGAGTCTGACAGAAACGACAAATTAATTGGAGATGGTGTTAAAACATCCCATTACTGCGGCAGAGTCTGTTTAAAAGCGAACACCTTGGAAATGCATTCATGAGCCAGTCTATGTGTTTTGAGTTGGGTACCATCAGCGATGGATCACTGTTTCCTCTGTGGAGGAGGGTGAACTGCTCCTTGGCTTTGCAGTCTAATCTCATGGGCCTGCTGAGGTTCGCCTCCAGCGAGTAGCGGATCTTTCCGCACGAGCCTTTGAAGGAAGATGGAAGCTCCCTGCAACACATTACAACATGTTTTGCAAATCACCAAAGACAAGTAACAGTGATACTTTTAAATCATATTATGTTTCTTCCATAATAATTGTTGATTAGGGTTCTTTTTTTTTTTTTTAAAGATAACTCACTGTGCTGGAATCTGAAAGGTGAATGGGTAGACATGGCAGCCTTTGCCAATATTATTGCCTGAAAACAATAAAGCTATTTAACATGAGTATTGTTTCTGACATTAAATGGTAAAAGTGTATGTGATAATTGCCCTGAAGAATCAGAATGACATACTGTATACGTGGGAGAAAGTTTAAGAACAGCTGTTCTTCTTACAACTATTTCTCTATTAGTGAGAATTTGTCAAAACACAAACATCTCGTTAAACTTGAATCAGTCAGGGATTTTTCTAAATCCTGCTCTGTCCATATTTGTTTGAATGCAGATGGTGTTTTTAGTTAAACATCTGATACAGATGTAAAATTCACCACAAAGGATACCATACTGTGCATCTTTTTAATGTGCAAATACTAAATATCCGATCAAAATGTATTTCATTCATTACAATTGTATACCTAAAATGAGATGGTGTAAGAGAGATGAAATTGAAAGGTACGGAAAAGGAGATGCAAATGTACTTTTAGGAGTGATATTTAAAACAAAAGATGAAATCAACCCAGTACAGCTTTCCAAACAGTGCCACATTAATAACGCATAAATAAAACAAATCTGATTACAGCAGGTTACTTCTAAACTGAATGAGATAAGAAGTGCACTTACCCTGGCCCTCTGGAATGACAAACTGCTTGATGCTGAAGTACTTCTCTTTGTTATGGTACGTTACAGCAGTTTTTCCATAGTTTTCCGTCCATTTCACTTCCGCTTTTCCCTTCAGCTTTACACAGATTGCATCTATTTTGCAGTCGCCTGACAGATCTAGAGTAATCTGTCCTGTGATGCGGTCTCCACTGGTGAAAATGTTGCTCTTGTTTATGGGATTATATCCCACTGAAAAATTCTTGACACTGTTTGCCATGCTATTTAAAGTGTGACTACTAACCTGAGCATCAAGTACAAGGACATTGCCCAGTGAGAGAGTGAAGAAAGAGGTTTTATATGCTCCGAGGTGTGTCTCTGCATGAAGATAAACACTTGTGTTAATAATTACACAACAGCACAGTACATTTTGCTTATTGGCTTAAGACTGGTATATGTTAAACAAAATAAAATACTGGCTGTAAGAAAATAAAATGTTGCTTCAAGGAAAGAAAATTGGTTTAAATAGAGTATCATATGTAAACATTATGTATCTTGTATAGATCAACACAGTGGCTAAGCTGTATTGATTTATTGTTGTTTTAAGCGCAGACGGCAGCATATGCTACTACAAGCTACTGCTGGTTCCCTTGGGTGTGCACATGTGCACACATGTAAAAGGTGTAGAGCGAGGCTCTAGACGTGTTGCTGAAAAAAAGGAATGCAGGTAGGTGCACCGGTACACCTGGTTTGTGTCTAAAGGGGTCAGGGTAAGCAGGCTTGAGAGTTCTGACATGAACTGACATGAAAATTGGGTCTGGACGTTTTCCGGAGTTTGCCCTCGACATATGAAGAACCGGCAGGAGAGTGTCCGACGTGTTCCCAACAACAGGGGTGGTGGGGTGGGGCCTGGGTAGAGTGCCCTCTTGAGATTTTACTGCAGTATTCTCACATGGGCTCACTCGGGACAATTTCCGGAGATTTTACAAGGGGGCTGGCAGGAAAAGTAACAAAAAATGTTCTGCGCAACATTTGCATTCTTTCCTTCTGCACGAAAGTTCAGGAAAATGTCCAAACTTCAGTGCATGTCGGAGAGCAGCTTACAAAATATATTTATTTTAACAGAAATATGTGTAGGAATCCCTGACTATCGGTAAATATTATTCTTATGTTTATAATGCTGTATTTTTACAAAGCACTCCACAACAAAGTTCTTCATAGTTACAAAAAAGTTACAAACAAGCCCTACATGCTTGCCAGCTGTAGGGCTGTCGAGGTATTCATTTGCTCTAGATAAGAGCTAAATCCCAATACTGTCAATTAGTTTCAACAAACACATTTTCACAACACGGCAGCATTGAAGGAGGCAGCGTGAGATGCCGTGAACCCACAGTGAAATAAAAGCCTGTAAAGGGGAAAGATGAACAGAGCTGCTCTCGGCGACAATCAGCCATTAAGACAGCCAAACATCAGAAGTTAGTGAATATCAACGCACTGGCTCGATCAGAGTGAGTTCTGGCTGAATAAGTAAGAGGAGACAGCTTTCCTCCAGGAAATGAAGCTGATGGTTTTTTTGGTTTTTTTTCACAACAATACATAATTAGGCTAAAAAGATTAAAACTTTGTTTTCACAGGAGTTTTCTCCGCTGGAGGAAGCAAAAAGTAATTTGGTGCATGGTATTGGATCGGTTCAGCCGAGCATTTAGCTTTTTACACTGTGGGTCTTCGTCATCATCATCATCATCATCATCATCATCATCATTTAGATCACGCCTGCCCTTACTGTTCCCAAACTTTTAATTTAGTCAGGTTATAGAGTAAAATACTTCTCTACACAGTTTGGATACAAAACAGTATGCATGTGGCAGTAGTTTATCAGTTAAAATACTTAATGGATGTTGAGATGAACCATTAACAATAGATTCCAAATAAACATTAATTCAGCTTATTGGTTAAGTGGTAATAACATTCAAACTGTAACGTGTTTTCCCTCCGTCAACTCAGTTCAGCAGAAACTGAAAAAAATGACCTGTAAATATTTACAATGATAACATTACAGTACAAAGAAAGCACACACACACACACAATCTTGTCTGACGGTTTTGAACACATGGGTGTAGTTTAAAATAATAATATATAAATCACATGACTGAAAATTCTAACATTTCACCGGAAATATAGAGTATCAAAAGTTGACCAAATGAAAAAATGGACGAACCATGTTTAAGTAAAACGTTAATTGGAATTGGAGAACACAAAACATCAAATGGTACATAATAGATGTACTTGAAGAGTAGAATTAGCAACCGGAGTTTGACAAAATGAGCAGAAAAACATTGTTACATACGCAATGAAGAATAGTAAAAAAAAAATGTAAAAGTTGTCTTTCAAAACAAAGCTGTAAACATGGAAAGCTTAGTGGCAAAGCTCATCCCAGGTGTAGTGAGCCTGATACTAGAGCCCAACCGATATGGATGTTTTGGGGCCGTTGCGAATATCGCCATTAGGGAGTACAAGACCCCTGATACATCGGCCGATTTTATATATGTATAAATATATATATTTTTTAAAATCTGTCAATGATTCCTAGGATGTCGTTATCAAACCTTTATGACAGAAATGTAATTGAGGCTTGATATTTTAGTTTAACCATAAACATGATCATAAATAACTATAAATTGAAATACAATTACAAACACAACCAAATAAAAAGAATTTGAATTAGGAAATTAAACATTTATTTTACCTAAAATGTATACATAAATATATGTACTCGACCACGGATAAGCGGTTGAAGATGAGATGAGATGAGAGTATACATAAATGCACATTTAAAGGCTCATATCAGTCGGCCGATTATATTGGTCGGGCTTTTAACATATCGGCTGATACCGATATGTCTGTGAAAGGCTAATATCGGTCGGGCTCAAACAAAAACCCTGAGAAATACTGTAAGGCTCTCCCTGTAACAAGTCAGAGTGAGAAATAACATTTCTTTGGATACAAGATCTTCACATATGCACTCACGAATAAAGTGGGGGGTGAGTGTGTACAGGGGTATCACACAGGATGATGGGAAACAGAACTGTGAGGTCAAAGGCAGCGCAGACGCATAGACTCACCTGTAGGAGACACAAGAAAACAGTTAATCCAAATTTGCTTCCAGAGAAGTTGTGCGAATCTCAACGCCTGTAGTCAAACTGCATCACAAACAACCTAATCATGTGTTTCAGCATCAGTCTTTCGTTTGTACCAACCTCAACCAAATACTCAACGACCAGGATGCTGCAGTTAGAGATGGTGTGTGGCGCAGATGAGGGGATAGTGATCATCATCTCAGTGTGCACCTCAGAGGTGTGATCGCCGATGGGCTGTCCAGTCATTGACGCCAAGCTCTTGACAATCATATTCTTGTTGACCTTGTTGTGGGTGTAGTAAATCTGCTTCTGTACCAGCCTCACCTTTGGAGTCACTGTTCGAGATGACCGGTTACTGAACTCACAGATTATTCTCACAGTTTCACCTGGGGGGGAAAACAACAGACATGATAGATGGATATGGTTCTTTTAATCATGTCATGCTTTACATATTTAGTCAGACGGATGGATGGATGGAGTACCAGGAACGAAGGCTTTCTTCTCTACACTGACAGTCATCGTGATAGGAGGTGAGGCACACCACAGGCAGCAGAGTGTCATTTGGTTGGAGCCCGAGAGAGGAGCCTGCAAAAAAAAGAACAAACAAAAACACCACCATTCGTTTAAAATGTTGCCGCTTTGAGTACCACTTCCATGTCTTTTGCGCATTGCATTGTGGGACAATTGTAAACATTGTTAACACAGTCAAAAATCCACCATTTTTACCTCCATCACTGAGGTCATGTTTTCACCACTGTCCATGTGTCTGTTTGTTTGTATTCATGTTAGCAGGCTTATGCAAGAACTGCTAGACACATTTCCAATAAACAAAAAGTGCAGTTTTGGACAAAGGGGCTGATTATCAAAGTGGCAGCCTGCCCGTGATGTCACCCATTGGTTTGTTAGCTATGGGTAACATTTGGTATGGGCCAAAAGTAAGAAGTAACCATATTTGGGGGACGGGGGGGGGGGGGGGGGGGACGGCCTGACTGACAGTCTGTCCACTGCATGTCCACCTGTGACCTGCACCCATTGGACAGTACTAGCTATTAATCAGACCAAGGGAAACTTTTAGTCGCCTTTCACAGATTTCTGGTTTCTATGGTCACACTCTGGACTGGAGCCCTGCATTGTTTATATTAGGGGCTCCACCATTACTTATCAATGCTATATCATGTCTGATTTGAAAAGGTGCATTCAAAAATATACACACTCCAAAATGAGAGTAGGAAGAACACAGGGGGTTAATAGTAACTGGTCATGGATCACTTACCTGCAGCTCTGGCTGGTTGGTATCAATGTGGTTCACGAAGTTCAACTCCGTCACAAAGTCCTTGGACAGGTGCCAGGGTCTGCTGATGCACACCGTTATGTTGTACACTGTTTCACCGTGAACCCCGTGGAAGGTGGATGGGAAATTTCTGCATTGATGTCAAAACAAACGTGTCAAAAATCCCTCCCCCAGGAAAGGAAAAAAAACCAACAACACATGTCAAGCTCTGGGGGAACCACATGCACACAACATGTCACGTGGGAGGAAACAATGTTGATGCAACTTTGATTTTGCATCTAAATAAAGATCAAGAGTTCATGACAGTCCGTGAACATCTGTTTGTCTTAGATTGACTCAACAACAGACACAGGAATGGAGGAAGATCCCACAAACCCCTGGGGTAGCTGACATGTAAACGGATACAGATGCGTGCCAGGCCGGAATTTCGTCGCCTCGCCGCACACTGCCAGGGAGAGACAAGAAGTTACTGACCAATGACCGGTCGTTAAACGCTCACGTGGACACACGCTGCATCCCAACCGCCCCCGGTGCCTGGCTTGCAGTACCTCTGTGTTCATGCAGGATGGCGCTTCGGAAGTTGAAGAAGTCCAGTGTGGCGGAGAAGTGTCTTCGCCCTCTCCTCCTCTTCCTCCCTCCGCTCCCTTGGGTCGACCAGTGGACGTGGGCTCTCCCCTTCAGCTCCATCGATATCGACGCGATCTTCGTCTCCTTCGTTAGCTCGAAGGAGATGTGTCCCGTTACCAGGTCGCCGCTGGAGAAAGTGCTCCGCTCATTCACGGCGTTGAAGTTGATCTTGAAATTCTTGAAGGTCTGCTCGAACATCTTTGCAACCCGAGTTAAGGTTTAAAAAAAAGAAGAAAGAAATAAAGTTTCCCTGCAGTCGGACAATCCGAGTAAATGCATGGGTAGCAAAACGACAAGGCACTGCAGCTGGGGCAACAACATACAGCCGATTCCACTGACTGCGCATGCGCACGCCAGGCGGACCAGCCCCGGTTTAAGGCGGAGCCACATGGATGTAGACAGACTCTGGGCGTGGACATGTGTTGTCTGACAGAACCCCTGAGACCCCTGAACCCTCGCACACTTAAGTGACGTCACCTTGTAAGTGATTTGCTGGGAGAGTCTGCTAGGGCCTGGAATGGTTTAAATAGGAGTGGGACCGCACCTTACCTTCACCATGGACGAACTGGCATGCTGACTATGACTAAGGACTTTTGTTTTAATGTGGTTTTATGTCTAGCAACATTTTTTCACCTACAAGAATCGATGCCAAAAATCTTCCCCTAAGTTTATTATTTTCTTAAATTAATTTAAGTTGTACTATACAGCTGTTTTCTGACATGAACTGACATGAAAATTGTGTCTGGACATTTTCTGGAGTTTGCCTTTCACGTGTGCAGAAGACAGCGATTGGGTCAAATCGACTTCTGTACCAGCCCCATCTTTGGAGTCACTGTTCGAGACGAGGAGTTACTGAACTCACAGATTATTTTCCCAATTTCACCTGGGGGGGGGGGGATAACAGACATGGTTATATGGTTATTTCAATCATCTCATGCTTTACATATTTAGTCAGGCGGACGGACAGATGTATGGATGGGTGGATGGATGGATGGATGGATGGAGTGCCAGGAACAAAGGCTTCCTCCCCTTTCCACTGACTGCAATGGTGATAGGAGGTGAGGCATACCACAGGCAGCACAGTGGCATTTGATTGGAGCCTGAGAGAGGAGCCTGCAAACAACACATTTTGTTTTAATTTGCGGCATTGAGTACCATTCCAAATTTTTTTTACAATTTGCAATTCTAATACAATAGTTAACATTGTTAACACAGTGGAAAATCCAGCATTTTTTACGGCTACATGAAGGTTTTTTTGTTTCTTTGTTTCTTTGTCAGCAGGATTATGCAAGCACATTACAGAACAGATTTCCGCAACATGAAGTGTGCAGATTTGGACAAAGGGGCAGAATAGCCAAGATGCAACCCATCTTGATGTCACCCATTGTTTTGTGAGCTGCTGTTTTGAAGCCTTGAGTTTAGTATTTTGACCAACGCCATGTAGATTTTTTTGATACCACAAATAACCATATCTGGATAAATGGGGGGAGGGGCCAGATTGAGAGCTCTTCCACTGCACATCCATCTGTGAGACTGCATTGGACGATATAGCTGTCAATCAGGCTGTATCCATGTCCCAATGTATACCGTGATTTATTGTCTATTTGATTCAAAATGGGACCATCATTTACAAAATGAACATCTTGCTGTATTGAAGAAGACTATAAAGTAGAGGTTGAGACCATAAACTCCTCAAGAAAATGTTTTATAATGTTAATGATGTGATTTGAATCACTCATCATTGCCTTTCAAATACATTTGTCTTTCTTATTTCACATATTATTTTGTTCCTTTCAAGTGCCTATATTACCCAAAATGCAACTTGAGTCTATGGTTTTCACTACTGTCCATGTGTTTGTTGTTTGTTAGATGGTTGGGTTGTTGGGAATAATATGCGAATGATGATGAAAAATCTGGCATATTAAGGGGACTAATATCTAGAGTGTGCAATTTGCTGCAGCTTGATTGAATTTGAGGGGACTGTTGGGACTTGGCGGAGATATGCGTGCCATTTTTGTTTCCATTGGTGGGTATGGAGAGAACACATGTTTGACGATATCCATTACCGACTTAAAGCAATGACTCACATTTTATGACCTTTATCATTTCAGTTTTTTGTTCATTTTGACAGGTCAAAGCAGGCACTGTATGTGCAGCAGACTGGGGGGGCGTATGGCATGCAGGAGGACCATCCTTGATTTCAGGCAGAGCCACAGGCTGCAATGCAATGATTCCTTATGTTGTGTCTGACTCACTGAAGCAACAACTCAAAGACTTATGTTCAAAGGATATTACTGCAACTACTGACATTACAACACTTCTGTGTATCCAGTGTTGCTTCATTCAACTCAGTGAAGAGGTTTCACCCAAGTTGCTTTGTCTACTTTGGATGTGTGTATATGTCCTGTGGTGAGGCATGACAACAGACTATCAATTGCTTGCTTGGCAGAAATTAATTTTGAGTGTCATTCCCCCAAATTACAAAAAAATGTTTACCTACAGTTACATCTAGAAATATCTGTGCTTTTTGTAGTTTTGCTGTATTTGCCCAAGTTTTAAAATATCCATCTCCGACATGTCTGCATCCTTCACAATACAGTGGAGATTAATGTAATTTCATCCTCAATGGCAGTATTTCCGATTGACACTACCACGTTACAGTTACTATGGATGAGAAACATGTTAAAATAATAAAGCGTATTGGTAAGCTTTGGCTTCCAAAAATATTTAGGCCTAATATAAGATTTAATTGCATATATCTGTGGATTACACAGATTCAACATAAATAAACCAATAAACCGAAATGTGATTCCCCAAAAAGTGCCTTTATCTATTTTGTAATACATTGGACAGTTTTTTTCGAATTTGAAACAAGTTGGATTTATTGATTTTAGGATATTGAAAACATGTATTAGGTTTATTAAACCTATTTTAAAAATTCAGTCTTAATTTGTCATTTATGTTTGACTTCACATTAACATACTTCACATGTTAATGTTTTGGGGCCGTTGCCAATATCGCCATTAGGGAGTACAAGACCCCTGATACATCGGCCGATTTTATATATGTATAAGTATATATATTTTTTAAAATCTGTCAATGATTCCTAGGATGTCGTTATCAAACCTTTATGACAGAAATGTAATTGAGGCTTGATATTTTAGTTTAACCATAAACATGATCATAAATAACTATAAATTGAAATACAATTACAAACACAACCAAATAAAAAGAATTTGAATTAGGAAATTAAACATTTATTTTACCTAAAATGTATACATAAATGCACATTTAAAGGCTCATATCAGTCGGCCGATTATATTGGTCCGGCTTTTAACATATCGGCTGATACCGATATGTCTGTGAAAGGCTAATATCGGTCGGGCTCAAACAAAAACCCTGAGAAATACTGTAAGGCTCTCCCGGTAACAAGTCAGAGTGAGAAATAACATTTCTTTGGATACAAGATCTTCACATATGCACTCATGAATAAAGTGGGGGGTGAGTGTGTACAGGGGTATCACACAGGATGATGGGAAACAGAACTGTGAGGTCAGAGGCAGCGCAGACGCATAGACTCACCTGTAGGAGAAACAAGAAAACAGTTAATCTACATTAACATGTGAAGTTTGTTAACATGTGATACTCTCGCCCTTGTCTTGTCAGCTGGGATTGGCTCCAGCCCCCCCATGACCCTTGATGGATTAAGCAGTATAGCTGGAGGATGGATGGATGGATGACTTGTCTAACCACTAGATGGCATCAAATGCTTAGTTGTGATGCTCACAGTGCCCTGTGCAGTATAAACCAGGACTAAATTTACTGCCAGCATAAGTTGTTATACAAAATCAAATGTCATATTCCACCCTTACATAAATCAATCAATTCAGAATAAGCTGCACAGTGGTATTTTAAACACAAAGCTGTGTTATGCGTCGATAACAATTGTTTTAACTGCCAATTAGTTCTCGGTGACCCAATGTGGCCATAAAATGCAGATAACAACCTGTTAAAACTGACAGCACATGTCGTAGAAAGACTTGTGCTGTCAGTGAACTTGACCACAGATCTTTTTCATTCCTGTTGGGTTTGAGAAGGGAATTCAGCAGCCTGTAGTCTCCTCTGACGTATGAGCTTTTCTCTTGAGTGTCGTGAGGTGCAACACTAAGTACAAATGACTCATCAGAGATTATGTCTTGGCTCTTGCACGTTTGGGGAATCCATGCATTGCTTGCTATTATACAAGACTCGCCAATCGGCGCCAGGACGGGATTTTGGATATCACTTAACAGTTGACGATATTCACGTTATAATCTTGATGTACATTAATGCCTCCACTTGAGCTGAAAAGAAGAAAATCTCTTTCATCAACAAACTTTTAATAATCTCTTTTATTAAAACTAAGTGTCCATTAACGGCCCAAAGACTTTACATTCAGGAATATAACAGTGGGAAGAATTTATTGTTTTAATGGCACCGGAGCCCTAAATACCAACACGTGCAAAGTGGCATTCACAGGAAATCACTATCCCAGCTGTTATACATCAGGAAGACTCTGATGTTGTTAGAGTAAGTTTAGCTAAGTTTAGCCGTTGGATGAGCTGACCTATTCCTTCTCTAGCCTGCATTCACTGTTATACTGTACACCATGTGGAAATGTGGAAGATTGTATGTAAATAAAAGCACTAACACAAACTTTCTGTGTGTGTGTGTGTGTGTGTGTGTGTGTGTGTGTGTGTGTGTGTGTGTGTGTGTTTCTGGGTGAATGCACACGCACACATGACCATTTGTAATAGGCTTTGACTTTAGCTGTCTCTGATAAGGGCACCTATCAGGTTTAGTTGAACTCCCGGTGACTTGACTTTGCCCGCCAACTTGATAAATTGACCACGAACAGTAAAAATGTTGCACACACACAAACACACACACACTCACACACACACACACACGCACACGCACACGCACACCAATCTTTCAGCCATCTCTTTTCTTACATTATTAATTGGACCATCCACACAGCAGGAGTTGGTATGGTGATCGAACTGTGTCCAGGTGGAGTAACATCTAGATGACAGCTTTATTTTTGTTTCTCCTAGCTCTCATTTCTTTTCTCTTTAAGTTGTGTGACTTCATCCTAAGTACACCTTCACAGATTTGGAAACATGACATTTTCCTCTCTGAATCTCCATCACAGTCCTCATCAGCTCACCATGAGGCAGCTGGTGTTTGCAAGATGTTTCCTTCATCACCAACATTTTTTGAAAACCTGTCCGTTTTTCATGCGAGCTCAGACAGAGTAATTACTTGGATTACTCTGGTTTCCTGGCGTGACTTCACCGCTCGGATCACGCCTCAAACTTTTTTTTACTGATTTTTATTTTGACAACTTCGCCACATCACAACCCTATTGTTTGTTGTACAGGAGTGGAGTTGACAGTGGCAGATAGTCAGATCTAAATCCAAAGTGAAGTAAAAGAACCCAGAGGACCAGCTGCGTTATTGATCTGTAGTTTCTACACACCGCCGCTCTCCTCTAGTTAATCCGCAGGGTCAGCTTTACTGACATTGAGGAGCTCCTTTGGCAGTCAGCGCTGCTGCCATTTGCAATTTAGATGGAGGGAAAGGAGACCAGGAGGTGGTGTGGGAGACTCAAAACAAGGGAGGGAAGTGAAAGGAGGCTGCAAGGAGAGACAGTGAAAGATGATGGATAAAAGGAAAAGGTAGATAGCAGGAGGATGGTGCTGCGCAGGAAAATGGTTCTGGAAAGGGCAAAAGAAAAAATAGAAGAGAAGAGAAAATAGAGAAGGTGGAATTGAATGACAGTGAGAATTTTAACAAGATGTCAGACTCTCTTGGTTTAGTTGTATTAAGTCTCACAAATTAAATACCATTCTAAAGCTTTTTTCTTATTTTATTAAATTTAATGAAATAGGTCAACATTTTCTTCAACATGTACTTATTTGCTTTCCTGCAGACAATTTGATGATACCACTCCCATACTGTATTTTTGCAGCAGCTGTTATCTCAACTTCGCATGACTGGAAACTGAAAAACGAAATCAAAAGTACAAAAATCAAAGCGTAAAAAAAACATGCTGTGTTTTTATGGGGGGAGTTATGTGCTGCACAATTTCTTGGCAGGGCGCACGACAACAAATTGTTTTTACAACAAACAGCAAACAAGATATGGCAGGGAACTTTACACTCAAAAACGAATTTGTTGGATTTAAATAATGCAGATATGTCAACAATTTCCACGAAACTGAGCTGAGTTAGATATAATTTAATAATATTATTAAGATGGATATAACTGACTTATTTTCAACCAACATGACTGTATTAGGCAATTCAAACATTGTATGGTTAAGTGAATAGGTTTAATGAATAGGTCAGTGTTCAGCTAACTAAACTGACCAACATGAATTCAACAAAATGTTGTTTCTTCTGCTTTACTAAACTGTGTAAATTAATGCCAACATAAAAAAATTTAATCATGTTGACTTAAGTCACTTAAATAAATGTAAACTACCTGTTGGACCTTGGTTACCCAACTGTATTTAATAAGACCATTTGAAATATACCTTGTAATTCCAACATAACTGACTTCCATAAGTGCAACGACCACTAGATTTTGTTTTACAAAAATAAAAATCCCACTACTTTGGTTCTGTGAAAAAAAATATTTTATACCAATGAAATACTGTGTGTACACAAATATCCGATTCAATCAGACAGGACATCAAAACAGTTTACAATGCCAACTCCCTTGTACAAAGACCAGGTAAACTCAAAGTGAGCCCATGTGTGTGTAAACAGCAGCTCATTCTCCGGTGTATCCACGGAGTTGAATGGGGCGTCTGGTTGACGTTTATACCATGCATCAGCACTAACAGACCATCAGAGACACCAAAATTATCAAACAAATTCAAACAACGGCAAGGGACTTCAATGTTTATGACCAAATTAAGAACCAGCGAGTCCTTCCCCCTGCACGTTCTTCCCAGGCGCAACCCCTTACCTAAACCAGACGGAGTAATACAATAATAAATAAAATTAAATAAATAAATGTCGTAAAAAATAAAAAATAAAATGAAACTGGACTGGACTCAACAGACATAAAATGCAACCTCTCCTAGTTTCTAATTGTTAGTCTCATTCTCTCTTTTGTGAACATTAAAAGCCTGTTAAAACATTTTCAGACAACACGTGAACTAAAAAACATTGCACGTAATATTTTTTCACAAACTAACAGCTGTGAAAGATGTAACATACATAAGAGGTGGTCTGATGCCATTACGCTCAAAAATGACTCAGCTATTGAAAATGCAAACCTTGAAATATGCATATTATGTAACATTATGCAGGAAGCAGGACCCAAATGCAGAGGTGCATTTAAAGTAATGATTTAATAAATAGGTAGTACTAAAACACTGGAGCCAGGGGGAAAATCACAGGAACAGACCAGGGCAAAATCATAGGAACAGACCGGGAGAAAATCCCAGACAAACCAACAAAGACAAAGGGAAGCACAGAGACTAAATAGACACAAGGTGGGCGGGGCAAACTGAACACAGGTGAGACACATTAGGAACAGGCCTAGACAATCAAAATCAAAATAAAACAGGAAACAACAACAAGGGATGCAAACCTTGAAATATGCATATTAAGGCAAATCGCTCACTGATATGGATGCTTTGGAATTTTGTTTGGCTTTTTTCACAAACTAACAGTTGTGAAAGATCTGACAGGATGTAACAGACATATAGGAGGCGGTGTGATGTCAATAAGTTCATAAATGAGTGAGCTATTGAAAATACAAACCTTGAAATATGCATATTTTTATTGGCTCATTGGCTTCACTTTCCAGACCTGGTGTCTACATCCTAAGTCTATGGTTTACATACTTCAGTCCTCCAATGGGAGTATGTTGAGAGGAAAGGGTTAACAATGTCACATTTGTGCAGTAACTTCTTGTTGGTTCTTTTTTTTGCACACACCAGAAAAAACAGGCAAAAAAGGAGACCGCAGAGGGAACAGTTGGCAACTATAATCTGGTGTAGATCCTCTGATAGCTTTCTTGTCCACAAACAATGCCGGTCAGGGCTTAGGGGGCTGTGGAGGGTGTTTAAAGAAACTGGTAAGCAGGCAGAGCCAAGCTCTCCATCAGCCTGTGACTTGATCAACGCTCAGATATGCTCATGTAGCACCAGGAAACAATCATGTTCATTCACTTTAAAAATGGTGATTCCTCGCAATGTCCCAGTGTGCGTGTGTGAGAGAGAGTGAGAGAGAGGGACAGACTATCCATCCAATAGCCGTTACAGTGTACTCAATTTTGAAACAATGTGAGAGGACCTGTTTGAGGTTTCCTGAAAAGTTTACCACATGGTGAAGTCAGAGCTCAGAATCCTATTTTAAAAGATCGTCACAGTTCCCTCGCTCTGCGGTCAGACTTTGAAAAGCTAATACTGTCACCATGATGTCATTACCACAGAGGCAATACTACAGCTAATGAGTCAGGAACAGTGCAGAGTCTCATAATGCAGCCGACAAATCAGCCTCTGTCTGTCTGTCTGTCTCTCTCACTGTGGTTAACACACCAACACCCTGACACAAAATGGAACTGACAACTTTAGACATTAATGTCTAAAGTTCACGTCTAAAGTGGGGCTTCGTCTCGCAGCATAAAAGTTACCTCAGTAAAACAAAGTAAAGCGCTTTGTTCTGTCGTCAGCTATTACCGATTCACCTTCCAAAGACCTCGGCAAGGAACAGAGCAACTCTCTTTCTTTCAGAGTCGGCAGTGGAGCATGAAGACACAGGTGCTCTAGAGGTGAAGCCAGACAACGCTCCTTATTCACCTGGCCATACTGTAAGCTTTAAACAAAGTGTCCGTTGGAGTCCGCAGCAGGTGTTTTGCACATGTGGAGCATATCAAGCTGCAGTGTCACAGTAAAAACGTGTGTGTTTCTCTCCATACACAACATATATTTGTTAAAAATATGCATATTATGCTGTAAAATCACATCATGATCGTCACTCAAGGCGTTGCAACAGCCGAGTTACAGAGTTGCCTGTCAAAGCTGGGTCCAATATTTGCCTTGAGCTGTACAGCTGTTTCGAAAACAAATCGTCCAGCCTACAACCGAGATCCTTGAAATAAAACCCAGTTGATCCCCATCCCTAACATCCACTTTATGACTCAGTGAAGAAAGAGATGCCATCACTTGAACCACTGCAGTCCTGATTCAACTTGCTCTCATTTCCTGTTTAAGGGGGATGCAGCTTGATCACATTATGTGGCACTAAAACTCCATAAACGATAGGTTGTAATAAAAAAAAAGGAAAATGCCTGTTTTTCCAGGAAATTGCCTGTAATATAAATGTTGTCCGTATGATGCATTTTGGGGACCCCTCTTCTCTCTCTCACCACAAAGCCACTGTTGCTGCAGTTGTTTACATCAGGGCCAATGGGCGGCTTCTTGACGCAAAGGGTCTGACAGTCTATCAGTGGAAGAGGGTAGTTAATATGGGCACGCAACCTCTGTCCTGACCTTGATGCAGGACCATCCATCATCTAGGCTTAAAGAAGGGATGAGGCTGAGAGGTATATCGCGGACACTTTAACCCAGGTTAAAGCCGCTATGTCCCAGTCAGTGTACAGCCTCTGTCCTGACTTTCATGAGAGTTGAAACAGGAGAGGATTTGAGGTAATATTGTCCATGAAAGTCGAAACACTGCTTCTGTTGTCGTCACAGTTTAACCACATTAAACATATAGGCAAATGAATGACACTAGCAAATTTAAGTGTGATTCAAAATGTTGTGTTTTTGCAGTTCATTTTGATAGGTTCCCATGCAAGAGACTATATAAAAGCCACAGTATCAGCCTTGTCACACTGTTCTGGCTCAGGGTTGAAAACAACTTTACAAAAATAAAGTTCTCACTTGTTCTGCAAACAATGCATCAGACCAAAAATATGCAGGCAAACAAAGCTGGGGATTTTACTTTACTAGTTTCTTCTTAAAGCTCCCATGAGTAGGGCATTTTTTAAATTAATTTTTTAATCTTACTTTGGGATCCCCCAGTGGTAGTATCAAAAAAGACACTGTGGCAGACAGCAACATGAGCTGATAAAAAGAGACACTTAGAATGAAGGTCCTTTCTTTTCAAATCAAAATGCCATTTTTCCACAAACAAAAACTTGCGCCATCAAAATAATTTGAAATATGATATAATCACACAAACATTGACACATTTAGGCTTTAATATCCACATTAAAACGAAGTGTGAGAGCTAGGTGAATGTCTTCTATGGGATAGACCATGACACAGTGCTGTCAAGCCAATTGACAGCTCTCTTTCCAACTGACTTTGCATTTTATACAACCACTTTTTGACAACTTTGAAGCAGAGAAACAAGCCATAAACACAACCCTAACATATTATTACTTTGCTAAGTTTTGTGGCTAATGTCAGAGAAAAGATTCCTATTTACACATTGACATTCAATTATACTTGGGCATAGACGCGCATTTTTTCCTAGTTCACAAAACATAATTCTTAGCCTGATTTTCGGCTTCAAAAGCTCCAGATCAGAGCCAAGTCAGTGTTCGATCGGCAATCACCAAACAGCCACGTCGACAACTTTTTGAAAGTGGTGTCGTCTAAAATTTGCATTGACTGACTGTGAGTGGTGAGAGTGAACCAAAAACAAAATTATCTCTTGTTTTATTTTTATATATCACCTCATACATTAAAAACAGTTGTTCACCCGTTACTAATTCAGCCTTGGTTATCCGAGTGTATTCTATTTTGGGGAACCTCAATCAGTTTTCACAGAATACGGGGACAAAACGCAAGTCCTCATAACCTAAATCATTAAAGTTTATAAGGTTAGGTTAAGGTTAGTAGAGGTTGGGGATGACGTTAGAGTAAGTCTCCAGGAAGCATGCAAATGTAATGTCCTTTGAGGTCACACAGGTGTGTGCTTGTGTGTGTGTGTGTGTGTGTGTGTGTTTTCTTTTACTTAAACATGTTGTACTCTCTGTAAAAGTATCTAACTTGAGGTCATCTCAACACAGCAGATCTGACAATGTGGTTTTGGCTGGTTTGAATAAGAAGTGTTGTTTATATTTCACACATACACACTCACACACACACACACACACACAAACACACACACACACACACATGCTTATTACCCACAGCCCTCTGCAACAGCCTAAAAAGCCGCTTTGCTGCTGGAATGTTGCGCTAGTCACATCAGCACTCAGCGCACGCTCAACCCAGCTCAGATCATCAGGAATTTCACCGATGGAAAACCTGCTCGGAATTCAGAAAAAGGCTGTGCATACATATAATCGTGATTGAGTTTTCCACCCTCTGCTCAACTGCACTTTTCTCTGCTTAGTCCCTAGATGAAATGCCTTTTCATCTCACCAGTGTAATTAAGCGAAGAAATGAAATCTACAATACAGACTAAAAGTCTATTTTTCAATACCAAAACAGGATGGTGGGATTTTCTGGCCTCTTAGGTATACACCAATCATCAAGACAAACTGTGAGTGTTTTAGTCATCAGTACAATAATTAAGCGATGATTACAGCGGTAATTGGGTTCATATGTACACTACATCTGCAACATACCCATTAACATCTTATCTCATTTTATGTATAGTGGCCATCGCTGCAAGTCCGTCATCAAAACAAAGTGATATCAACTGTACAATTTCTGAACATCTGTTGAGCAAAAATGCCAGAGGCCCTTTTGGTAATAAACCATTTAACAGCTGCCTAATTGCCATATGACAGCATCATATTCCGTGAAATGCTCCATCAAATACAGGGAATGTGCTTCTCTCTTATGCAGATGTTTACTTTCTTCTGTCTCTGTCTCTCTTTTTTTGCATCTCTTTGCCAAATTAGTAACAAATCTGATCGTATCTCATTTGTTGATTGTGAAATTTAAAAAATCACTGAAAAACACAGTGTACTCTACACAGCAGGTCGAGTTAAACATATTTGATGGTTGGTGCCCTGCAAAGAACCAACAGGCTAGTTTGCAAACGCGATTTAATCCTTTGAGTCAACTAGCATCAGGACAGAAGAGCAGACACAGCAGGGCCCATATTTTCTGCTGAACTTTTCATGCCCGTTAAGTCAGCGAGATGTAGAACGTTCCTAGACATGCTTATTAGGATGTTTTCATCCCTTGCTTTCCTGTTGCATCAGCTGCTGGAAGCAAACATTTATTTTTCCTTAAATGCCAAGTTTATTTCAAAGCCCAGCCTGGACAGTAGCTGCAGCGGTTACGGTGTATACATGTTGATTCCTGATTAGACAAAACTGTGAAAGCAGTTTGCTAAGTTTACACTTTTAAACAGTGGCAGAGTGGGGATTAACTTTTTTCCACTGTTAACAAAACCCTTAGCTGGGACATGCTCCTCATCAGCAGAGAGGAGGGGGAGGAGCGGATCTGCAAATGTTGTTTGGAGCAGGACATTAAAAGAAGACTCAAGATGAGTTATACTGTATTTCTTTTGTTACGTGTGTGTGTTTGTGTTTACATGTGTCGACCGACATGCATACATTTGCACTGTAGATCCCATTTGTCTGTGTTTTTTTCTACAGCGGGAGTTGGTTCTGCAGGGAAACAGACACGGTTCATTTCCCAGCAGGTTGAGGTGGAAAGGATGGTGAGGTGCCGAGGATACTGTAGTCGTAGATGCAGTGTCAAGCATGGGAACATTTACACCTGGAGGAGTATGTCCCATATTTTACCCCACATGCAGCCAATAGACAGTCCCCGCTAATGGTTTTAAACTGTGCTGATTTTATTTCTGTAAGAACGAATGAAATACACGTTATTCTCACCAATACCACTCCACTGTCCACTCCAAAGAACCATTGTTGAACAATGATCTACCCTCGGTCCTGACACCGGCGATTAGTCATCTGAAAACAAGAAAAAACACACAGCGTGTCAAGATGTACTATTGTTCATGCTAAATTATTTACTGAGCCACAAGCTTTGGTAAACTTCAGCACCAATTAATCTCAAGAACCTCTTTTGTGTGGGAGCTTAATCGTCCGCTAATTAGCTCCGTTGCTAACAGACACTCTCAGTGGAAATATACGATTACATAGCCCATCGACAAGCTCAGTAAACACGGGCTGTTTGCCAAAATGCCAAAGCAGTTGTTGTAAAAGCTGGAGAGGGGCCTATCTATCGTTTGTTCCTGCGTGTCCACTGTGTGTGTGCGCGCGTGTGTGTGTGTGTGTGTACGTGTCTTTCTACAGTTGTGAGGGCCAATTTTGGTTCAAAACCATCGTTGTGAGGACATTTACAAAAGGGCTGTTTGAGGATTTAGACTTGGTTTTAGGATTAGAATTGGGTTTAGGTTGGGGCCAGGGTTGGCGTAAGGCATTACGTTGTGATGGTTAAGGTTAGGGTAAGGGGCTAGGAATTGCATTATGTCAATGAGGGTCCCCACAATTTTTAGAGACGTGTGCGTGTCTGTGCGTGTGGGGTTGTTGGGCACATTTTGTTTTCATTCTGTACCTCAGAGCGATTGCATGTTAAACCTAATTGGCCATGTTGGATCGTGCTCAGAGTCCATTGGCTGGACAGCCTGGAATAGCAATAATAATAATAATAACTCAGACAGATGGATCAGTGCTGCAAAACTGAGACGGAGGACATAGTGGGAGGACTGAGGGACAGACAGAGAAGAAAGAGGAGCGTGGAAGACAAAGAAAATGGAGGAAGAGCGAGGAAGATGGGGGGGGTAACTAGTACATGTACTCAAGCAGGGTAATACACAGTAGTTTGAGCTTCCTTTGCTTTGCTCGAGTATGTCCATTTAATGCTCCTTCATTCTTCCATTCAACTTTAGAGGGAAATCTTTTTCTTCGTTTTCCACTGTGAGCCACAACTTACTACTTCTGAGATTAAAATCATGATGAGTTTTTAAAATACAATGAATATTAGTGGTTTCCAATATTTTTGGAGCAAAGTGGTATGGAATTATATAGTATCAAAAGAAGTAAGTATTCCTTTTTTTTACACCTTTTCTTTCCCCTTAACCATCCCACCATCTCTCAGCCTTATCTTGTCAAGGAGTGTTGACCCAGGAAGTGTACGCACTGATGCGACAACATTAACACTGTGAAAATATAATTTATGATAATATAACACTCACATGGGCCGCTTTCTGCAAGAGTACTTTTACTTTTTAATACTTTAAGTACATTATGGATAGATGTTCAATACTTATTTAAGCAGGGCTCTTATTTTTGCTCTGTAGTACTGTTACTTCGGTAAAGGATCTGAATATCAATTACCAGTAAACAGATCTGCAATAACCAAAACATTTTTCTGCTTTGGTCTCATTTCTTCTCCCACTTGGACCAAGGCAGGTTCATGAGATCACAGAAAAGGAAAAGACTCAGAAGATCTTCAGTCCATCAGCCAAAGTACTGCCAAAGTTTATCAGTCTATAAGACAGGTTTCACATCTAACTATACCCAATACTTCTCTTCCTCTTCTTCTTTCTCATCCTTGGGGGAAGGTATGGGGCTTGAGGTGAGCTACTATGATCAGACTGCAGCCCCCTGTAGAGGCTCTAAGGAAGAGAAAGCGGGTGGAAGTGGAGAAGAGGGATACATTTCCCCAATTAAGGAGAAATGCTATATTTATTATAACATTAATTATCCCCATCCATGGTTTATTATTTACATTAGCTAAATTTAACAGCATTCATAAATCAATCTATCTAACTTATCTATCTATCTAATGATGACATCCATCCATCGATCCATGTTCATTTATGAATATACTATATGTTAACTGAAGCATTTGGAAAAATAAACAAGTAAACATGTGACTCAATCAGGTCATGTGTGATCTGATTAGACGTTTTTTTTTACATAACATGACCTGTTAACCTTTACATTTCTCTCTCTCTCTCTCTGTTGCTCTCTATTTCTCTTCCTCGTCCTTTCTCTCTTTCTCCTCCTCCATCCTTTGGAACACATGGTTATCGCCTGCGAGTGGTTGTCATGGTGATCGACCCCGAGGGACTCATCCCAAAACCAAAAGTTCTGCTTGTCTGAAATAGAACCTCCGCCTCTCTCCAGGGGGAAGGGGGTTGATCTGGCACACGGGGTTGGGGGCTTGCAGGGAGCGAGTCGGGGAGAGAGAGAGAGAGAGAGAGAGAGAGAGAGAGAGAGAGAGAGGAGAGAGGGAGAGAGATAGAGGAGTTTCAGTCAAGGGGAGAGATGAGAGAGTGAAAACGGAGGAGAGACAGAGAAGGGGAGAGAGTAGGGGAGAGAATGAGGCAGCGTGCATCCATTCCAACTGGGTCACATCGCGGGAGCATTGCGTAAGCAGAAAAACACTGCTGCCCCTTGCTGTGCCCTTATAACACACACACACTCACACGCACGCACTCACAAACACACGCACACAAACACACTAACTTGTTTGACTTCCCTGCGGGGGACACTCATTGACATAATGCATTCCTTAGCCCCTTAGCCTAACCTAAACTATCACAGCTAAATGCCTAACCTTAACACTGTGCGTGTGTGTGTGTCTTTCCGAAGCTTTCTGCTCTCTGGGAATCGTCCGTTTTGTACAACAGTGTAGTGTTTGTCAGCTCCCGTATGGTACCACGCTGTGGTCCGTCTCTTCTCTTTGATTTGCGATAAGTACATCGTGACAGTGGACTGAACCCTCCTCTCTGATATCTGCCAGACTGGACAGCAGCATGACGTAGCACTTCTTCCCTGCTGCAGATCCCACAAGCAAGGAAAAGACTATGTGCTTCCACAGTCACCGTGACCTCTAGCTTTTGTACGGCGGGACTGTAAACCTGCACCATGACCATCAGCACATGGAGTCATTCACACAGCGTGTGAGGCCTTCAACTGGGTGAGGTGTTAGTTACACCAACAGGTCATCATTTGCCCTTCATGTCCTTCCACGGTGCATTTATCCAACACTGAAATATCACAGGATCCCCCAAACATTTTGTCTTGGTGCAGGAGCAGCTGCACAGTAGCAGTGCTTCAAGCGTGTGTGTGACAGGAGGGCTCCAAACTTGGCCACATCTTACACTCTCTCCTCCCCGGTTGCATGCTGGGTGTATTTTTTACAGGCCCCTCAATAGAGCATGTCTGTCCCCAGCATCACTCTGCTGCACGCTCGTCTGGATATCTGAACACCTATGTAAATAAACAGAAATGCAAATGCGGTTGATTTGCAAGAGTTGTTTGCGCAATGCGCTGCGCGTGCATCGGTAGAGGGTGTGATTGTCTAAGAGGAACAGCCAAAACCAGTTGTTTAAAATCCTAGTTGGACGGTTTCAAATCCCCCCTCTACACGGAGTGAGGAGAATAGTGGGAGGGAGTGTGTGTGTGTGTGTGTGTGTGTGTGTGTGTGTGTGTGTCAGGAGAACCTTTCCAATCAGGGAAGGGATGACAGAGACACTGACAGACAGACAGATTTCAGACAGACTGGGAAAGCAGAGGGAAAGACAGTAGAGGAGAGAGGGAGAGAGAGAGAGAGAGAGAGAGAGAGAGAGAGAGAGAGAGAGAGAGAGAGAAATGAGAGAGCCATAGACGGTGGGTGGGGCTACATCGGGAAGGGGCGTGGTCATGCGGCTGTCACTCACTGGCGGTTGCCATGGCGAGCGGGCGGTCCCGAACAGCGGGACATCCAATGGGAGACGACGCTGCTTGTGTCGCCATGGTGACGGGGCTGTGCCCAGGGAGGTTGTGATGGGGTTGACAGGTGCGTGACAATCGGAGCTCTCTGCAAGCATGTACGCCAAAGGCAAGAGCAGCAGCGTGCCGTCCGACAGCCAAGCCAGAGAAAAGTAAGTTTTTATTCATGGGGGAGGGAACCGCGGCTGTGAGGGAAGTTCACGAGCGGCCGGGGGCAGTCACACGGGCAGCTGCGGGCGGGGAGGGCGCGCGGCGCGGCGCGGGGCGGCGCGGGGCTCCGCTGCGCGCTCGGCGAGCCCCGGAAAGTTGACTGCTTGGTTTATTTGGAGGGAGGGAGACGTTTCGGCGGCGGGGGCTTGGCTGTTGTCAGAGCAAGCCGGGTCGAATTTTGCACGTAGTTTCAGCCTCACTGGTTAATTTCAGAACGATCATTAAGTTGTTGTTGTTTTTTCACCCTGAATCCAGCAAACATCCTTCTCGTGTGATGTCCGCGTGTGTTTTTTTGGTGCTCTCTTGCTTGTTGTCCTGCTTCCTTTCATTGTCACGTTGAATTTGCTCCTCTGTGTGCGTGCGTTGTACTGCGCCTGGTTCCGCCTCAGCGAGAGCAGCTTTCGAAAAGTAGACATCCCCGGCGGTCCGCGGGCAGTGGACGCGGCGACAGAGTCCGCGCAGTCGCCCCCCTGCGCGCGAGCCGCCGTGAGGTTTGGAGGTGTCGCGCTTGGTTCCTTGTTTTTACGCACAGAGCGCGCGTGCCAGGACGCGCGCTCTGTGCGTAAAAACAAGGAACCAAGCGCGACACCTCCAAACCGAGTCCAGACACTCATCTCGTCATCCCGTCGATTGGGCTTTTCCCCCCCTTTTTCTTTTACAATAATGAATTGGCCAGACAGAGGGAGGCGAACGACACAGTGTATTTGTTTAACATAAGCAAAAAAAATAATAAAATATGGATTAGCTGTAAGTCATGTTTGTGCCTGGACAGGGTTTTTAGAGAGTTTGGCCCAAGAATCCTTCTCAGGTTCTGACACTAACTGTTTTGGAGGTGGACAGGTGACATAATTTTTGTTACCAGAACTTTATTTTTCTTTCTATATGTCGTTGTGCACATCACCTGTTTGTGCTATACTTTTCACCATAACACCGTATCTGCTCTAAATGCCAACACCAAATTATGAGAGAATGACAGATCCCGTGCTCTTGAAAGGTGAATCCCACGTTCAGTTGCATTTGACAAAGCCATGCGGCTGCTCAGTACTTTGGGTCGGACGGTCAGTGAGCAGAGCCAGAGATCAGCTCCCGCTGGGCATGTTAAACCCACCTGTGGGGGTTCCTGTGAGGTTGTGCGTCCTGGGAACATGTCCATAAAAAGGACTAGATTAATCGTCTCGCCTTTGCTCGCAGCCGCTGCTGCTGCCACTCACTCGTTGTGGCCCTTTGGTATCGAGTTCATTCATGTTTGTCAACAGTGTGATTGAGTGTTCAGCTCCATCCCCCCTGAGCCCCATTCTTTATCCCCAATCGATACGAGGAGGATCGGGCCGAGCGGTGTGGATCTATCGCCGCCTTATCGCACTGACAGAGGCAGAGATGGAAAGCTTCCTTCAGGCCTGGAAGATACTCAGTGTGAACACATGTAAGCGTTTGTGTGCTTGTGTGTGTGTGAGAGAGACTGTAAGTGATAAGCTTTTTGGTAGGACACAGTGGATAGTTACTCTGTGGAGGTGTAGTTCACGAGACCCCTGACATTTTTCAGAGCAGCTCAGGTCACCTGCGATGAAGAGGCTTCACTTCACATTTTCAGACCCGCTGCGTTGACGTGGCCGATAAGTGGGTTATACCTTCTGTCTTTTAAAGAAAACATCTAGCGGGACCTTGTTCCCAGATACGATAGACATGATATTCAAAGACCCACATTGTTTTTTGGAGCTACTTGAGGGGTTTAACATTTATAGACATCTGCTCTTGTGCGATTGAAATAAAACTTTTGTTCCGTGTGGCATGACTTTGAACATTTTGGCCACAAATACAGTATGTTTTATTTATGATGAGAGAACCATCTACAGCATTATCCACTAATTGTATTGGAGATAAGTCTTTTGTTAGAATGAATAGCCAGCCCCACGCATATCATTCTGTTTAACAGTAGATTGTCAAAAATGTTCACACAGGCTCCCATATACAACACGGTCTGTGTGCTGGTCTAAACTAGATCAAAACTGATTTAGATCAAAACAGGCCAATTCTTCCAGCAGACACTAAACTTTCGTATCTTATTGTTTAATTCAGACGTCCATGGTGTTGCAGTTCATTTTGTAATCTGTGTTTGCATTTTGAGGCAAGAATGATGTTCCATTATGTGTTCCTGCCGAGGCCTCGACATGGAAAGGGCTGCGTGTCAAGAAAACATCAGATGAAAAGTGAAAGACAAAAAAAAAAAAAAACGAGGCAAGGCAGAGTTTCATTTGTCCCCTAACAAGCAGCCTTGTTTATCAGTGGTGTGTATCAGAGAAGCGGAGCGGGCCCCGCGCTGCCGAAGCTTCAGTTGTTTTCTCATTTCTGCAGCGCAGCAGGGGATCAGCGTGTGGGAGAGACGGAGGGCAACAACAGATTGAAGCGAAGAAGGAGGAGGGGAGAGAGCAGGACTGAGGGAATTTGCTGGATCATTAGTTTACAGTCTTGTTGTATTGACCTCAGACTGGACCCCCGCAGCGGAGGGACCTGGCGTCTCGCCCATGTAAATGTAGGGGAACTCTAAATGCAGCCGACCTCTATGGAGCTGTGTTCACTCGTGTGTGTTTGTGTATGTGTGCTCGATGAGCACCTGATGTGTCCATGCTACCGACCATTTTTCATTTTGGGATCCCTCCCCCCCCCCCCCCCCCTCTTCACCAGTGATGGATATGTTGCACATTCCTAAATGTTTGTCTGGTGGTTTCGCAGCTTGCACACATGGATTTAAAATGTAATATAGCATGATAAAAATCTTGCTTCAGGAGAATAACAAAATGTCAAGATTCCACTGTGAATCTGCCTGAGATTTTCAAACAAAATACAATAATGCTCATTTTTCTCTCTACTGAGAAACTGCGTGGACACTCACCGTGTCTCCGTCCACACTCCTTGATTGCCACCTTTTGATTTGAATGTCAGCTGAGCTCTTTTTTTTCTATGTTGTGTCCCATTTGTTAAAAAAAAAACAACAACAAAAAAAATCTTACCATTGCAGTCAGGTCCATTTACCTGTCATTTCTCCAGGTTGTATACCCTTCACAGCGTGGTAAGCAAACGGTCTGAGTGCACAAAATATGAGAAACTCATTTGATGAAAATACAATGAAGATGTGGCCGAAGCTGTTATCACTTATTGATTTCCTTTCTTAAAACTGTGTCCTTTCGCAGAGGAGGATATGCAGATAAAGAGAACCAGATGAGTAAGAAAAATACTTTTTAAAGGATTGGTATACCCCCAATCATAAAATACAAAACATTTCAAAAACTTTCAAAAACGCAACAGAATCATGTCTGTCCATCAACGAGGTCCCTGACATAGCCGACAATAGTTTCGTGACTATATTTCTTCAGTAATTCTTCAGGAAATAGTTCCTTCAGAGAACACTGTTGGTACAGTAGGAGGGTCTGTGGATTAATCTGAGGAAGAGGGACGTCTGAAAATAAAACTATCTGCGCGGCTTATTAATACCACGAGTGTCAGGTGAGAATTTTATGATTTGGGTAAACAGATCTTTTAAGGTTTAAGATGACAGATATGTGAACTGCTCAACAGTGGCTGCAACTGAAAATGAGGATTTCACTAATATTTTATAGCATCTTCTTTTTAAGTGTTTTTTTTTAATAAAATCCTAATGCACAGGATGATTTGAATAGGTCTTCCTTGTACACACAACCATTTGTGTGTGTGCATGTGTGTTTGTGAGGATGTTATCAAATCAGAAGCAGTTTTGATACAGTATGTGCCCGTAGTGAACACTGTGGGTCTCACACAGCAGCACTGCTCAGCTCTCGCTCTCTCTCTTTGGCTCTACCTGTGTTACGCTCTGCTCTTGATTTTGATTCGTAGTGACACTACACGACCACTGACTGTGTACTGCAGTTGTTCGACGAGTGTTGGTTTCTAACTGGCAGTTAGAAAACACATTCCACATCAGTACTATGTGGATTGTGGTCCTGAGTGAGTTGCGTTGCAGCACATAGTACACATTCCTTGTTTCCCTCCTTGTGTACGTGGTTAATCATGGAACAAACTCTGCCTAAAAATCCACACACACGCTTGCAAGTCTTTTCATTCCTATTTGTTTCTCCCACACAGGCAGACATGCACATGCCTGTTTTTGTTGTCGGTGATTTTTGATGTACAAACCACGTTTTATTTGTTTCCGACACATCGTATACATCCACACAAACTGTGAACTCACAGTTGTGAAAAGTCCAGCTGACATTAAAGTTTCATTGTTGTCCGGGTGGCAACCATCAATCTGGTGCAGACTCTAAGCATTTCTACTGCTGTGTAAGGATCGTCCTTCGACACACACACACACACACACACACACACACACACACACACACACACACACACTTCTGAACCTAGACACCTCAGAATCTTGCCAGGAGGCTGCCAATGCAGCATTGCGCAGACTGAGGCAAAGCGATGCATGCTGGGAGTGTTTATCCGGCAGAAGCAGTTCAGGCTGCCACTCTGGCTCCGACAGTAAGTCACATTACTGGGGAACTACCATAAAAAATAGAGCAGTACCTCTCTCTCACACACACACACACACACACACACACACACACACACACAGACTGTATGCTCACTATGATTTGCTTCGACAGGGCAGGGAATCTGATCATGTCCGTGCCAGTTGCCAGCTGATGAATGTAAATGATGTAATTTGAAATGACAGTGGCGCGGTCATTAGAGGAAAGGGAAAGGGAGATCGTCTGGTACAAGAGGATGAACATACATACGTTGCCGGTCAACTCTGCTGTGAAATGATAGGATGAGTATACGGAAAAAGAGCTGCGAACTTGAATGGTGGAAAAAAATATATATATATACGACAGTAGTTCGTCAGTTAAGAGATAAGAATTTAGGAATTGAATGAAAGAAAAAAATCAAAAAGGGAGAGAGAGTTACTCTGGCCAGGTTAGACAAGGTCAGGCATGTGTTGGACCTCTGCACTCTAGAACACATCTCTGTCTGTGGCTCACTTACACTGCAAAGTGGCCACACATGGTAAAAAGTGAGAAACCCCATATATATATATATATATATATATATATATATATATATATATATATATATATATATATATATATATATATATATATATATATAAGAGCCTATACATAGTAGTCCTCAAGCTGCTTCTCTCTTCTGAAGTAGAAAGAGAAAAATATAAAAGGGTACATCTACATGTGCGCGTGTCTGCTCCTCGCTGCTTTGGGTCAAAAGGAAGCATACGACATGTCTGAGTGTGTAAGCCCATCTGAGCTGTCTGCTCACAGCATTCCCCCCATATGTTTCATCGCTCAAAATCAACCTCCATCTGTCTGTCACGCGGCCTGTGTGAATGTGAACTGCAACATGCACCGATCATTATACAGCTAATGGCCTCTGCAGCTCTCCTGGGACACTTGTGAACAACTGCGGGAACCCAGAGAACCTGTCACCGCTCTTTACTGTTGTCTCTCAGCAACACTGACGGTCAGCGAAAGATATCGACCCAAAACTGCCGTCAGTGTGTTTAATCCTCGCTGCAGTTTAGATTAGCATCAGTCTGGGATTACAAGACAACCAGAGAAGAAATGGGGTTCGGATTTAGTTTTTTCTGGGTATATGCAGCTGTTTAAAAAAAAAAGAGGAAGCGATGAGGACAGATTGACAAGGCTCTGATATAAAACACTATTTAACCTGCAAACACATAGAGGCTGTTAAAAGTCCTCTTTTATCTGCTGGCATCCCTCCTAGTCTCTCTCTTATCCCCGCTGCCGGAGATGTAACTTGCCAGAGAACTGTTATCAAAGCAGCAGCCTCTCATTGAGCTGTGTGAGGCGAGAGGAGACAGCCTCTGATCGACGTGGGCGGAAAAAAAAGAAAGAGAGAAAGAAAGACAGAAAGGGGCTGACGTGTCAATCAACAGACGGGACCCCGTGGAAGGCACCCTCACAGGACGCCTCGGGGTCCTTGGGAAGGATCGATGTGACAAAAGGCCTCTGTTGGCATCAGATAGCACGTGGGAAAGGAGGGGAGGCGAGGAAGAGAGGGCATGGCACCCTGAAAGACTTTTATCAAAAGATGGAGGGTACGGATGAGTGACTTTATCAGCCAATGCTCGTCCCTCAGGGCCCGAAGTGTGTCCCTGAATGCTTCTGTTTTAATAACAAACACACCAACACATAACTTCTCTTCTCGTCTTTGGGATTGAGATACCGACATTTGCGGAGTGAAGGTGTCAGATCGGTGCACTGTGGATGAGTATGAGGCGTGATGCGGAGAGAGAGAGAGAGAGGGGGGGGGATTTCTTACTATGCTTTGCTGACCATGAGTGGAAACTACAATCCATGCTGTCAGGCCGTGTTCACGTTGTTAGTGGTAGCACTTGTGGTTTTGTCAGGAAGTTCTTTGTTGCCCCTGGTGACACCAAATATGCACGGCTTTTCTCCGGACCGCAGCCGGTAGGGATGCTCTCTCCTCTCACAGCGTTTCCTGTAACCTGAGAGCTGCAGCTCAAAGTAAATGCAGTCGGTGGAAACAACACGTTCTGTCTGCAGGCTCAGTCGCTCAGAGTCCTTTTTACATTTGAAGCCCAGAATTTCTGTGTGGCAGAACTAATTTCAGCATACTCATTTATGTTATTTATCATCCGCCATGCCATGGGGAGGCTATATTTGTGATTTTATTTGTGTGTGTGTGTGTGTGTGTGTGTGCGCGCTGTGTCACACTCACTGTTACAGTAGCTGCTGCTGTGCCCACCAGTGTAACTTGCATTGCTGTCGTGTGATCGTGTAACTGCTGTGCCTCCCCTGCCTGCTCAGTATAGTGCAGGTTGGTTGGAGGCCTCTCTGCTGATATTCCTCCATCATTGATATGCAAGCGGCATCGCACAGGCGCTAGCGCAAGGTTAAGCATGCGTGACGGCCAGGCTTAGGAACTGCTTCAGACACTTTCTCTCGGTACCCCTCTCTCCCCCTCTCTCTCTCCCTTACACACACAAACACACATTTCTTTTGCTGTGCCTTCTCTCTGCACGGCCCCCTTTATATGTCCCTTTGTCTGTTTTTTGTGAAGTTAAGTCAGAGTTCTTCGCTTTGATTCTACATAGATTTATGTGACCGCATACAGGCTGTCCTGCCCACTGATCCCTACAAAGACCACAGTGGCATTTTCTCCCATCGGAGTGCGAGGCAGTATACTGTATTCCCTCACTCTGGATTGAGATTGCTGACAGGGAGTTCTTGACTTTTTTAAGGTCTGCTTGATACCATTTCTCTGAAGCAGGTGCAGAGCAGGACAATGGTGAGACAGTTCAGCAGGATGGCTCCAGTGATGGAATATGTACAACTACATGCACATCTTTCATGTATTTCCTTTTCTTATTTTTATTTAATGCTTTTATTAATTTACAGACATCTCAGTGCATAGATTTGACTGCTAATTTATACAACATTGTGTTGGAAGTGAATACACATTTCTCTAAAATGCTTTGTCATTTATTTAGACTCAGTCCACCTGAGCCACTGTGCAGGCCTTAATAGCCTCACATTCTTCCCCAAATTGCTCTATATTGCCTTCATCTGTATCTCATCTCAAAGCTTTGTTGTTCAAAGAAGAATAGGGGCCTATTAGAGTCCCGTAGAAAGGAATTCTAATCCTATAAGATTAGAGAATTGCCGTCCTCAAGTCGTCTCCTTCTCCCTTTGGTTTTAGTGGAGTCGCCGCTGATTGTGGAATGTTGCATTGTGTGAGCTGAACAATGCCGGTGAGCCGCTGGACGGTCTGAGAGAGGACACGTCCTGTACAGTACGATGGGGGTGGGGTGGGGGGGTGGGGCAGCGACAGCGACTTTGTTAAATGCACATGCAGGGGAGATGACTGGGCTGCACCCGATATCTGTAAATGGGGGTTGGCCAAAAGTTTGAAACAATATAAAAAATGTAAGTCCACCCTCGTTGATAGAAATTGGTCTCAGCCCTTCATTCATGTACTGACGGTTTAAACTCTCATCTTCCGGAAACTGTAGCCCTTAAAAGAAGACGGTAATCAACTTCACACGATCACTAGGTGTCGTCATCAAACTCCAAGTCCTCTATGTAAACGGCAGTTTAATATTCTGTGCTTTATGGCTGTGTTGCATTCAAGATTTACTGTAATAGCTTGTAGAGAAAGTTGAACAAGGAAAACACTCCTAAAAATCATTGGTGTTCTTTCACCTGTGAAATTAAACAAACTCCCCACGAGAGGTGACTCAATCTAAACAAATCAAAGCCAATGAAATGGAACTCAAATTAAGAAAGTGATGGAATTGCCTCTGCTTTTATTTGATTCATCCACTTAACATGTTCTGCAAGCAAATTTCACTTGTAGACAAATCCTACAGGCTGAAACTTTGAATGCTAGATTTTCATAAAGTGGAGTTTTGCTCAGTGAGCGTGTTGGTAAACAGTGAGTGAACAGTGAGCATCATGCTCTCTCCCCATCTCTCTGTTGCTCCCTATTTCTGATAAGCTGGCATTTCCTGTTATCTCAGCCCTGGGTATTGTTGTCAGCTCTGCGAGACGGTTTAGTCTTTGCACTGCTCACGGAACAAGAACTGTTTCACTTTGTGTGATTGTGTCTGTGTCAGACGGGAGGATGCTTCCTTTTTGTTGTATTGTCTGTTTGAGTCTTAATAGCGCCTACACTAATTTGCTGTTTTCGAGATGTGAGTGGGGGAGTGTATCCTGCCAGAGCTGCCTCCAGTCAGCCAGTATTGTCTGGAACCCACGGCCCACTAAACTCACAGTCGGGTCCATGTTAACTCCCGAGTTCAAAACTTTTTTCCCAGGTCATGTCATGGATCTTCTCAAATAAATCTATGGAAAAAAAATCTATTGAATTCATGGGAAGTTGCTAATACGAATTTCCAGGTACCCTTGTCCACATAACATGATGACATAATTTGGTGTACTACAAACCAACAGGCTGTAATTCAAAAATGTCCTGAATCCAATGAAAGACATTCTCAATAGGTGCCACACAGAGATGGAAAACCTTGAAGCTTGAAGCTGATCCTTTTGAGATCTGTGGCATCCTTTTTTCAAACGCAGAAACAAACAATTTTTAAATGCGAAACTCTATGTAATACGACTTTGGTGGCAATAAAATGAAAGCTAGTGGAGAAATTCATTTACATTTGGGCAAAATAATATTTTATTGTAACAATCAGCAACAACTATTCACATGAATACAAGTTGCAAATTACCCTTATGGTTTATTGGATGTTAAGTACAAATTGTAACCCAATCCAGTGATAAACCAACAAAGGTGTAGAATACACAGCAGAATCGCAAAAATATTTGAGCTCAGCGCGACAAACCTCTAAAATTCATAACAAAAAAAAAGTATTTGGAGCAAATCTAAGGGAGTTTTGCAGGGTCTCATGAATTTAAAAAGAATGACCCTGTCAGTATTTACACTGATACACAAAACTAAATGAATTTATCAATACTGTTATGCCACTTACGGCAGTTTATTTGAATACAGCATTTCAAGATATCAAAGCGAAAAACAGAAGAAGCACACTTGGTGTAAGAGGTCTAGTCCACTAATAGTTTGTACAAAAGCAATGAGACGGAATGTATCTGAGAAGAGTGAAGAGTCTAAAAGTAAAAACAGGTGCTGTACCTTACTTTGCTAGTCCTCCATTGTAGTGCAAAATAATAGGTATAAAATATCTATACATTTACACTTGCAAATACTCATAGATAAACATGTAAACATTATAAATATGTAAACAAAGTTGGTGTGCATTGTTGTGAAGGAAAAGTCATAAGGTGCATTGTTGTAATGAGTCTGCGTAATTGCAAATAATACTAGTATTGTGTGCAAACTGAAATAAAAAAAAATACTTCAGAGCTATTTTCCACTCTCTTCCGCCACAGGTTACACAAATAGATTTGTAAACATATGTCATACCGATATCTAATCATCATAGCCTAATCATCCTCATTTTTCCTAACAAAAAATACAGATTTTGTCAACTGATCTCAAGGTTCTGATCCAATATAAGCATCTGTTTTCCAGGAGGTTTTAAACTTACCATTGCCTGAGGTTGAAACCACATCAGTTCTTTATTGTAAGTGGAGATATTCATACACCTACACTGTTTAGTGTGATACAAGCTTCATAACTATGTTGCAATTACATGGACAGTGTAGTGTATTTTAAACTGTGTTTAAAATCCTATCAACAGAGATACCAATCCAGTGCATTGGATTTATGTATTGAATATCAGAGGCTGAACAAGATTCTGTAGTGACAGGAACCTTATTAAACCAAACGTGTTTGCTATTTTTCAAAATTCTCTGGATTGTGTAGCATTAGCTCAGTCATCAGCTGCAGTAAACTCTCACCGCATCTCCATTTTGCTCATTCATCTCCAGTTATTTGACAATTATTTATGTACACTTCCTCCACAAAGACATCGCAACATGTAACCTCAATCAGAGATTAGAATCCCCTTTGGCCCAACTTTCTGTTTGACTTTCTGCTCCGTTCAATCGCTTAATTTTCATGCCCCGCAAAATAACGATAACCAGTTTTGGGTGTAGCCTTCATGGGAACACAGTGTGCACAGGGTGGAGGTTTGCAGCTACAGTTTGACTTGTGGTCACAGTATCCTGATAAGGTTTTCTGGAAAGTTTGAGTTAGATTCTCCTCCTTCCTCACTTTGCAGCAACTTTGTAGTTGGTTGTTGACGATTGAGTGAATAACACAAATTAAAATAACAATTTTCTCTGTTTTTATGTCACCACAAATGATACCTTCATATACAGCATAACCATGTAGATGAAAAACCTAACATTGGGCATCTCAAACAATTTCTAACTAAAACATTATACATTTTGTCCCTTTGAATATATGTCTCTCGAGTGGCTGTTTTACAGCATTTATTTTCACCTTGTAGTGGACTGTCCCAAGGGTGAGGAGGGGGAGGAGAGGATTGTGGGATCTCCAGTTAATGAAAGGTAAACAGAGGTCTCCTCTGAGGTGAGCCAAAGAATGCAGGATCAGGATATGAGCTTCATTCTTCCGACTTGTACACATGACATTTCATCTTTCGACTGGCAAATTCCTCCTCTTCGCAGCAGGAATGGAGTGAGAGTAACTTTATTTTTCTATTTTTTTGCGGCCACATGTGCAGTTCTACCTCTTTTATGAAGTGACAAATATGAGAAGCATTTCCTCCAAATGTTTTTTTTCCTCAGCCTACGGCAAAACTGTAAACGTCATTATGCCTCGAGTGGCATTAACTCATGTGACGGCATTTATCAGCCACCTGCATAATGTCATGGAGATTTCGCTGCTGGTCAGCCTCTCGCACTGGTCTGACGTCGGCCAGCACGGTTCACCTCAGCTGCTCTTAGCCAGCGCAGGCCACATTTCTCTTTGCCAAGCCGATGCTGGAGCATCCAGGCCTGTCATCCAGCCAAAGTTCCACCAAGGGCTTTACTATGTGTTGTGGAAGTGAGAGGGAAAAGGCTATGACAAACAAGTTCTCAGCAAAGCAGCATGTGAGACATTGTTGGTGGTGACAAATCTGTGATCTGTGAGCAGATGAAACTTGTTTCTCCTCAGGCTGTTTCCACGCGGATTTATTAAACAAAAGTTTGTTAAAACTTTTCACCGCTCCTCCCTCAGTCTCAAACAAACCTGCAGCTGTAGTCTATACATAGAGGCCAGTCAGCGCCATGAGAGGATTTACTTCATATGAACATCTCCATTCAAGTGCTTTGCCTTTAGCAGGGGCCATTAGAGGGACCCCAGGGGGTTGCCGTGGAAGGGTAATGGAGAATATGGATTTAACTTTTGACCATCAGCAAAAATACCAATTAGAAATGCATCAGCGAGCGTCCAGCGTTAGAGCCACAGCACACTGCCGGCTGGGGATTAATTGAAGGCATGTATTTTGACTGGGATACGGCAAGAAGTTGAAGGAGTCTAATGGAAGTCTTTGTACAGTCTTATCACATTTATAATAATCTCAGTGTACGATAGTCGTTATTGTCTCCATAAAGTTTCATATAGTCCCACTCTCTTGGTTTAATGGCAACACAAAAAACCCTCAAAATAACAAATAACCAACTAGTTTGTCATCCTGAAGATTAACAGGAGGCCGAGGCTGCGCCTCGGCCTCCTGTTCTCCAAGTGTTTTCAAGTCGGGTCCAGCTAAGCCTCTCCCAGTGATCCACCCTGATGAAGGTGTGTGACAGCGGCGGGCTTGTTCACAATGTTGTCCTTTTCAGTTTTGCTCACATGGGTTGCAGCATCACTTTGGCTCGGTCCTAACCTCCCCTCACTGCGCTTCCCAGCTCCGTTCATTAATCATTTACTCTCTCCCTCCCCTCTTTCTCCCTCCCTCCATCTCTCTTTCTCTTTGCTCTTTGTCTTCCTCTCAATACCCGCTCGTGCTCTTGTTCCTGCTAATCTTCCTCTCCACCTCTCCATCTTTATCTCTCTGTTGACTGGTAAATTACCCATCTCTGTCCTTCCCTCAGTATTATCAATGTGTATCATTGCCTGTTAGTTCCATAATCTCCCCCTTTTCGGCATATTCCCCATCTTTGCCTCTTCCAAACCCTGTGTATGACTTTTGTGTAAGGCGTGCGTCTGGCGTGTGAATTTTGTGCTTGTAGAGGAGGCAGCTAACCTTGCTTTCGCACAATTAATCCACTCGCACCTAGCTGCCCAGCTCCACGGCACAGATTCATTAAAACTACTTGAGCCTAATGAAAAGCACCAGGGATTAGTCCACTGGAACGTGATTTTCCACATAAAGTGATTTGGCCATGATCCTGTCGCTCGCCCAGACAAGGTGTTTGCATAAATAAGAGCTGTTTTGAAGATGCTCTTCAATTTATATAGGCTCCATAATCCTCATGGTTGTTTGGGTTGTAGTTGTTGTTGTTGCTGCTGTTGTTGTTGTTGTTGTTGTTGTTGTTTTCCCTTCGTTGTTTTCCTGAAGCCCTGCGTATAAGATGAATAATTCAGCATTGTAATGGGTCTATATTTGTCGTTCTTTATCTTGCCTCAGTGCCCTCGCCACCCCCGTGGCTGCCCCACCACCACCGGGCTCCCAGCTTTTACTGTCAGTCTGTCTGTCTGTCTGTCTGTCTGTCTGTCTGTCTGTCTGTCTGTCTGTCTGTCTGTCCGTCCGTCCGTCCGTCCCCCCGTCTGTCTGTCTGTCGAGCAGAGTCGCTCTGCCGGCAGAGGATGCTCCACTTTAATGAATGAAGTGAAGTCATTTAGCATGGTTCTTAATGGCACGTAAAGCCCTGTTGCCCGGCTTGATTAATCAGGGAAAGTGTTTGGCTGTCACACACAGGGCTGTCCTCAGCAGGGGCAGCGGTTTGATCGCTGCACTCTCTTTTATGGCGGGGTCCCTCTCTGTTCTCGCCGTGAGTGTTCCGGGGCCTGAGCTGTCGACGCTCTCCTCATCCACAGGTGGCCTCTGTTTGATGGCGGGCTTTTGGAGGTTCGATTGGAGAGGTAGCGACGGCTTGGCTCCGCCGTAAGACTGAGCTCGATGAGGATGCTAATATTAATGATCCCACCTCTGAGTCAAAGACCGGAGTCTTCGATCTGTGTCGCTCTCGAGGTCTGCAGCTGTGTGGTGAAATGTGATATCACGAGAGGACAGCGAGTAAGGACACAAACACCGGTGGAAGTGGAACAGTACCCAGGATTTGAACCATACATCCGCCGTCCTGATCACCTGCACTACGAAGCTGGTTATCGACTGTCTCAGTTGTCTCCGGGTTTTCATATCCAGCGACGAGCGCGTTCATGTGGAAGAGGCAGAGTCGTCGTTTTTGAAGCAACATCGTCAGAACCATGAATAAAGTTCTCAATGTGATATGACAAAAAATCGCTGATACCAGCAGGTATAGCGTCCGTGTCCGTTTTTGTTGTTGGAAGCTCTGTTTGAAAAACCAGAGTGGACACATGAAAAGTCTGGAACAACAAAACGATTCCACTCATCGATAAAAATATCTGCTGCTCTTTTGTCCCGGTCAGGATCGCAGGACCATGTGACACATTTTCGTCTCTTATCTTGAACTTAACCTGCTCTGGAGCAGGTCAGCAGTTCAACATACGTAACCATGGTGACAGTAACAGGCGGACCGAAGTGTACAGGCCCCCAGACTTTACTCCTGTCCTTATGGAGGAGATTCATCTTCAATAGAAACACAATACAGAATACATTAACCTAGTCCAGCAATGTAAATGGATTTGTTGAAGCTGAAGCATTACTGTAGAGCGACACCTATAAACCAGGCCAATGTATTGACCAGTAAAAGCAGATGTATCAATATTTTTGTATGTGTTGTTCAATAAGAAATGCCAAATTACCAGGCAGATAAAAAATAAAATCCCACATTGATCAGAGTATACCGTTGTAATGATGATGAACTCTAGCTGAGTCACTGATTCAGCTTAACAAGGCTCAGTTTGCAGCAGGATAGCCGTCTTTGTTCTTGTTGTTACTCCTGTCGCTGCCCGTGTTGCATCAGTCAAATACTGTATATGCTGCAGAATTATGTAATGCGGGAAAGAGAAGAGTCGGAAAAATCCGGACATTTGCCAAACGAGCTGCATTAGCAAAGCTGCCCGAGCGGAGCCTCACCTCCTCTGACTAAAAAAACACTTTTCGGGATATCTTGATTGACTTCGTGACAAAATAAAAGCACTGCATTGGAAATGGTGCTTTACATAAACATTGTGCGTTTTTACCAAACTGGCGTTTACTGCGGGTCTAATTTATTGTTCGGTGGTACTGTTTTTGTGTCTGTGAAAAATTGGAAGGAGTGACTATTACTCCTGATTGCTATATTATTCTGTAAGGTATTCCATTCTCTTGAAAGGAAAGTGCTTCAAAGACACTATAGCTCTCATTAGATCCTTCACAGTGTCACTTTTACTAACATTATTCTTTGCCGTGAACACATCGCAGAGATTTAAGACGGTGATTTTGTCTTTTGTAGTAGGTAACCATATCCAGGAGGTAATTACAATATTTCAACTTAGGGAGTATGACTTAGTTCGGTCGAGGATTACTTCTCCAATGTTATTACCTCTCACACAGAGCTCATTGAAATTCATTTATAAAAATATAATGACATTCAGTGCTTACTCCGAAGCATTGTACGCCTATGCATCCCTCAGTCTGTCCTTATTGTATGTTCTGTTTTCAACACAGCACGCCGTCATTTGATGTTTCTCTCAGAGAGTGTCTAGTTCAGCCCGACTCTTTTCGTTGTGGGGCTTTGTGTTAATTTTCAGAAGGAGGTCACAGCAGGGAGCTTTGCTAACTGAGACACCACTCAGTGAGAATCCTCAACATTAGAATATGAAAGTTTACAGATCTCATGAGTATTCATCTCTGGGCTCATCCACTAGCACCCATCACCTCCATCCTACCCATCTGCCCCCCCCTCTCTAATCCCCCTTCTTCACTCTCCTCTCTCCACCAGAACCTTTCATCTCTCCCTGCCCCTGTCACTCCTGTCACCCCATCACTCTCTTTCTGTAATTTTCCTTTTCTAGGAAATAGAAAAGGGAGTATGTTTCTGGCTCTGGCTGTTTGTTAGTTTTTTCTTCTTTATTTGTCAATCAAGTTTTACCTCAGAAATCACTACTCAGATTTGACCGAAACATCGTCATGCTTTGTTCAATGAACTGTGGTTTCAACCTGTGTTTGACCCACTCACATGAGACATTGCCGGTTAAACCCTGGTTGACACGATCCACTAGTCTGCAACTTTTGATATACAGTCAGCGCTCGACCAGTGCACTGAATTCGATTCTGTTTGTCTTTTTAATACAATGTTCTAGTTTTTAGATGACTCGAGGAGTGGGTTTTATATTGCTCGATTATTGTTCCCAGCTTTTGCTTGGAATTAAAGGGATATACATACAAAACTTTTACAAATCTATTTTTCATATTACAAAAAAAAGGAATAAGGATCATCACACAATCACACCATTGACCACAAATTACATATATTGAAATGTTATGATTTAGTTGATCATAGAATAGAACAACTAATGTTTAAGCTGCATAAGATGTTGTTACCATGTGATATACTAAATATATTTGTAAAAAGAATGTTTATGTTTAGGAAATTGAAGGCAAAGACTAATATAAAATACTGTTGCGAAATCGTGAGGATGAATTGAAAGCATCATACAATTTACAGTTTTAAAAGGTTGTTTAAAAATAAAGGTAATAAATAAATAGAAGACACTTGAAAAAGGTTAACTTGATAAATGGTCAATTAAATTTTGTGATATTGAGATTGACTTCATACAATTTGGTGAGAGATGATAATATGAAAGTCATGTGCAAGTCATGTGTATATATATTTATTATTTGAACTGTGTGGTATGTATAGGTTTGGATGAAGTTTAGTGTAAAGTGAGATAAGAGTAGGCGTTTTCAGCTTGGCGTCAGCCCACGCCTGTTTGATCAATGTAGTCTTTGTTGTTGTTTTGTTATTATTATTTAGTTTCTTTAAAATGTCAAGTTCTCAATTTCTGAATTAAAAAGATGTTGATTCATTTTCAGTTGACTGATTAAACACGACTACGTACATTTCACTTCATCATCAATACCGTTTAACATTTATCGATGACAACTAGCTGGTGAATGCCATGGAGCATTTAACTGATGAAGAACAGATATTTCCCTCAGGAGAGGGCTGGAGATCCAAATTAGAGCTAAAATGAACTTTGCTTTCATCAAAAACATGACTCAAAATGAATGCTAATGTTAATCTGTGTCTGTTGGTTTTGCAAATAAGCCACTGGTAACAACTTGGTTGCCTTAAGAGCTTTATGAGGGGAAGAGAATATGTCAGTCTTGTGTTTGTAACGTTTTGCTTTTAAATTTCCAGCATTCAACTGATTTGTTATCAATGAAACACAGCTACGGATCACTTCTACTACAGTTTACAGTTTATGTACGGAGGACCAAAGTGGACAAGACGTCTTTCTCTGACCATATCATTCTCCTAATGTTGGTTAGGAGAGAGAATATACCACTCAAGCGTGTACCCCCAGGCATATATTGTTCAGGCTATCACTACTCTTTGTTATGTTTTCAGCACAGCATGCAGTCTTTTTTGTTTTTCTCCTTTCATGGATGTTGGGAATTGAGTCTTGTTCAACTTTTTTCATTGTGGGGTTTTGTGTTAATTTTTAAGAAGGAGGTCACAGCAGGGTGCTTGGCTAACTGAGACACCATTCAGTGAAATCCGCAACATTAGAATATGAAATTATACAGATCTCATGGGTATTCATCGCGGGACTCATCCGCCAGCACCCATCACCTCCATCCTACCCATCTGCCAATCTGCCAATATCATAATTTAGCCAGAACTGTGTCAAATGTGCAACATTAACATTAAAGCAACAAGACTTATGGTGGCACAATAGGTGGTGGTCCCGGTTCGAACCAACCAACTCCTTTCTGTGTGGAGTTTGCATGTTCTCCCCGTGTATGCTTGGGTTATCTGAAGGTTCTACGACTTCCTCCCACAGTCTCACAGACATGCAGATTGGGGTTAGGTTACTGGGGTTGGGCTGTCTACCTGTCCAGAGTTCAAACGTCTGAAAGTGAGAACAAAATGTCAGCGCTTGTTAAACGCACGCAATTTTGGCGAGGGTGGATGCCAGCAGCTCTGCTCCTTCCCTGCGTTGTCTATAAAGGTGTGGGTGATGATCACGAAGATGAGTCGGGAGATATGAAGCGTCGCCGCCTCAACAGCTTCAACTTGATGGAAGTCCATGTTGCTTGCTCCATCTGCACACCTGTGTTTCGGAGAGCTGCTAACTTTGGTTGATCCTGTCCAGCATCAACGCACCCACCGCAGTTATCATGGCATTTGAAGATCGAACGGTACAACTAAAGTATCAGGAATTTACCATGGTTCACTGTGACTGTGTTTAATCCCTGATGATGGTAATCATTTTGTGTGGATAGAGACGATTTCCTGCCACAGCCTACTCCATATTTCAATTTGAGCAAAGACGGCAAATACTGTATATGGCATCTTACTTAGAGGGGGATGTGGGGATGACATGCCTGTGTCTCCACTTTGGCTCTACTTAGTGACAGATGAACTGTGTTTTAGAATCTCTCCAGATGAAGCTAAAAAGAAAAATATCTGTAGCTACAAATGTAAAAGAAAATGTCACCTGCACCAAGGAAATGCTGCTGTTTTGCGATTGTAAAATGTTTTGCTGAAGACGATAGGGCGTGGCATGTTTTCACAGACTTGACATTTCATGTTTTTTTCCTTGTCAAATTTGTGTTATTGGGAATAGTGGCTGTACTTGTAAATATGTCAGTTGACATGCCGATTCAGATCGGAAGTGTGATCACTTTTCCATTTCATCTTTATCGAGGGTGAAATAATCGGGAGCTAATCTATCACAGGCAAATCCAATCACTGAAGCCATTGTCTGGTGTGATTTGAAGCACTGCCAGACTTTGATCGCCACGGCGGTAAATTGATTAGCAGTGATCTACTGGGTTCTACTAAATGCTGATCTTGTAAAAAAGAGAAAAGGTACATGTCTTCACTTTAAGCTGAAGCTCGTGGTTGGCTCGTTTTCATGGCATTATAGAGGCTGGGCGCCGTTTCTGCCTGCTGCCTTCATTAAGCTAAGCCCGGTCTCCGACTGTTCAAGCTCGCTGGCTGTCTGGTCTTGTGCAGATTTAGAAAAAGCAGACAGGAGTCAGGGTCGTCTCCAAATAGGAATTTAATTAAATGTGACTCACAGAAGACAAAACCGCTTGAATTTCAAGGAGAAAGGGGTCAGGTGCTGATCTTAAAGTTCCCCTCTCGTGCCCCACTTTCTCTACTTCCACCCGCTGGCCGCCACTACACCTCGACACACACACACACACACACACACACACACACGGTTTAGCACACAGGGTGAGGGAGCAAAGTGGGAGGCACCTGATCTCTTCAATCATCCTGCTTGCAGGTGTGATTAATGCAAAGTGGTTCTTATTTACAGCACAAATTGCCAGGGTAGACGGGTCGGAAACAAAAAAAAGTCTTTGAGTTTTATGGTGCATGTCCGCAAGCAAGGGCAAACACCAAAACAGCTTTAATGCGAATGAACTAATGTGGACATTATAAGTGCAGTGGATGCTTCACTTTGAGCACGTTTACCTCCATCCATCGATCCATCGACAGAGATCATTTAAAGTGTTAGTTTATTTAATGACAAGAGAGTCCTTGTACTGCTTTCTTTATTTAGGAGGATTAGCCTTGAACAGTGCCCTGTCCTCTATTCCTCAACCCTTATCTCCGTTCTGTATTTTGACTGTCAGTCAGTTGAGTTCCACATGGCTGGGTGCTTTTTTTCCTCCTTTTTTTTTATTTCAGCAGGCAGCTTTGGCTGAACAAGTGCTAACTGAACAATGGCGTGGCAGCGTGAGGGGTTGAAGTGTTTTCAAAGCCTATCACTCGTCTTTGAGGAAATTAGTAGTTTCGAGTCAACGTCTAATAGATATTGAGTGCCAACCAAGTGCCTTCATATGCCGCTCCGCTGTCTGTTTATCTGTATTTCAACTCTGCATACCGCCGGTGTGTGTCAAATAGAAAAAAGAGATTGGAGGGAGAGAGAGGACTGTCTGATTTATGTGTGTTTGCAATCACCAGCGCATATAAACTGTTAAGGTCAAGAATTAAGACATCCTTCACTTTTCTTTTCCTCTGATCTCTTCTCCAAAACTCCCATTGGCCTACTCAACCCCTGATACCCTCTAATGTTTATTCCTTTTATTGAGTCACCCCTCTCCCTACTACTGCCCTTATCTGCCCACCTTTTCCCTCACTTCCTCCGACCCTCTCTCCACGCCAGGGCCAAAGATCACATCTTAGAGCTCCTGTAAAAGCGATCATAGGTCAAACATGAAAGGCAGCTACTAAGCGAGGCTGTGTTTTTGTGTGGTAACACAGTAGCTGACTGGATACAGGCCAGTGGATGCTGAGGACAAGCCCTCATACAAATTGCTCATGCGAGCACTCAGACTCGTCGTCATTGCAGTGATTGTATTCGTCTCACACGCACGAGGCCTGCGATGCTGCTGTGGCACACGTAAAGGTTCACAGGTGAGTCGACAGATTCAAACAGGTTGAGAGGAAAACGATGCAGAACAGAGCGACTCAACAAGTTTGTTTCTAGAAATGTTCAGTGTTGTACAGTGGGTGGGGGCTGGGGTGGGTGCATCTTTTATTCATGTTCAGTTGTCGAGGTGTCAAGAGTTTTGTCAAGCCTCCCATTGTTCCGTTAATGTTGTCCCTGCGAAACGCTCTGTCTCTATCTCTTTGGTTAAACATTGCTGCCAGGCCACGGGCGGCACGGAGAGAGCGAGACAGAGAAAGGGGTGGAGAGGAGGAGGGAAGGGTGGAAGAAGAAGTGCTTCCCTTCATCCCTTTATCATTAAACAAACATGGCCTCTCACCAAAAAAAGAGTGCACGAGAAAAGCAGCACAGGCGAGTCAAAGAGGGCACAGAGACTGCGGATGAATGTGATGTGGAGGAGAGATGGAAATGGAGGAGAGGGATGTTGGGGGGTGATGGGAGGGAGGGGGCAGTGTACTTGTGAGCAGAGCAGAAAGGTGTGCGCAGTCCATCATGTTCAGACGGGCAGGCAGGGCTGTCTGGAGAGTTTATTTTTACCTCGTTACAGGAGGAGTCCGGATCGTCTGCTGCACCAACGTTCAGTGGGGGCTCCGGGACGGCTGCTGTCCCGGTGTGACAAACACACTTGTCACTACACCAGCTTTGAACTGAGCGTTTATTTCATAGGGCTCAATATACAGCACATCTCAGGCATATAGAACAACTTGAAATAGTGTTTTTTTTAGCATCACAGCAATCAGCCCCCAACCTGGTTAATATTGCGTTTTGGTGAAAATGTGAGGATCAGGCACAGAAGAACATGCTCATTTGCCTCTTTATGAAATCCATGAGAAACCTCTCATTGCACAGCCCTGCGCTGTGACCGTCTGTTGTTAGAGCGGACTCCTCTCTGAATCTACATGGCGCCACTCAGCCAGTGTGATCCGTGCACACGCATTTAAGAAAATCTGTAAATGAATACAAAGAGTGCCACAAATATTTTTCTATTTCATAGAGAACATTATTCCATCTGTGAAGTTGAAGTGAAACATATGGACGTAAAGCATGAATATTTATTCAGGTTGCACAAATTGCTTCGTGGTCGTGTGGAGTTGAACACATTTGTTTGTACCCCAAGTTACGCACAAAGCGCTGTTCGCGTTTGTTACTCTCATCTTGCGCTTGTAGATCATGTGGTACGCAGTTGTGGGCATTTTGAGACTCTCCCCATAGCCCTGCTATTGATCTAATGTGGATCAGTGTCTTTCTTGTATTCATAGATCAGTAAACCCACCCACCATGCAAGTTTTTGTCAGTAGCAGCACAGACACACTGGGAGGGCGATTGATTAACAAATCAAGCCTGTAATGAATTTGTACTGTGATCAAAGTCCATGGGGGGAAGTCCACAGAGAGCCCCAAGCACGCCGCTTTCACAGTGTAGTCCCACTGAGGATGCTCCCACGTTGTTTGCTCCTCAGACAGGCGGGTTGAAGATCAGACTTTACATTGGTTGGATTTCAGATGTCTTAAAAGGTCGACCTGCCAGTTGTTGTTTGCCACCGGGGAGACGATTAATGCTCCTATAAGCTGTTGTGTGACCTTCCGTTTCTCACGAGATTCGTGACAGACCGTGACGCCGTCACCCATCACTGCACATCACTGCGTCCTGGAGCTGCCCGGCAATTTGTATCCACGCGTGGGCCCCTTCCTCTTTTACCTGTAGGCAACCTCGGGTGTGGGTGGATTTGTCTTAAATATGGAGTGGGAACTATAATTGTCTAAGGTCCCAAAGCGGTTGTTTTCTCAAGTTGGACAGACATGGCCAGGAAGCCTTTACAGATTTGATTAATTAAAACTCCCCAAAAAAAGTTCAACTCTGGGGATGTGTGACGTGAATTTCAAACGTGTCATTTTGTTTAAAGTTTGTAAAATCAACACAGTTTACATCTTTCCTACTGTTATCTCTCTCTCTCTCTCTCTCTCTCTCTCTCTTATTGTGCATCTTATTGCGGCCACTTTTTCTTGCATTTTTATATTTTTATATATCACCTCACATCTTTTGTTGACTGTTTGTAGCTTAGTGAACCCACTGACCCCCCACTCTGTTCTGTGTCTTTCTGTGCAGGTTAGCTCTGTATGTTTACGAGTACCTGCTGCATGTAGGAGCACAGAAGTCAGCACAGACCTTCCTCTCGGAGGTAAGTCCTGTTGTGTTTGTTTGTGGGTCAGAGGGTGCAGGGCATGTACAGTGTCCGATCTGACATGTGGTTCTCACCCTCACACAAGAGGATGTGTCAAGTAAGTGGAGCAGTTAATTGAATCGGCTTGGCCTTACACAGGGCTGATACGAGATGTTAGTGGCAGCAAACAGGCTTTATAACATGAGTTTCTCATGGAGTGTTGGGGGCTGGGGTCTCAGCACAATGCTCAGCCCGGAGCCGACGTCTCCTCCCCCTGAAGAGGTGAGTCTTCACTGTAATTCGGCAGAGGTAAAAAGGTGACGGGGTGAAAATGAGGGTGGTTGACTCTGGTGATTCGCCCAAAATGACTGTAATGTGCAATGTAGAAGACAATGGCTGGAGGCTTCTTGTGCGTCGGCCAGAAGTGGAGAACAAAGAGAGTGGGGGGGATGGAAAAGGTTACATCATCAGCTGGCACCGATTCTCATCACTCTAACTTAGTGTTTGTGCACATGCGCGCGCACACACACACTCTCGCACGCACCCGCGCACACGCACACACACACACCTCTGTGTCCCTCTCCTCTCTGTCGTATCACTTGTTCTCTCTTCCGCAGATGTGAGAGATGAAAAGGATAGGCAGTGTCATGTTCAAGTGTGGGAACGCATTAGTTAAGAGTGCAACAAGTACAAACAGAGCCGCTTGTATATAATACACATGCCGACATATGCACGTACGCACGCACACTCGGTAAGCATTGCGCCATAATGTAGCTCTTTGGAAAATAGCAAAACATGGCTTTAAAGGTCTGTTATCCACGTTTTATCATCCACATCTGTTTACAGTGTGTCCCCAGGCTCAGGAAAACAAAGAGCACAGAAAGGCGAGTCACGAATCAGACCCGAACCGCTGAATGTAAATAACAAATCACAGACATGCAGGGAACAAGAAGCTGTCAGACTCTACTGATGGCGTCATACAGCATTAACAAAAGATACATATTTAACCTTAGCATAAGACACAAGGAGATAAAAACAGGATTAAAGGTTGAAAACTGTGAAGGTTTAGGGCTTTTGTAAACCTCAGTCCTTGGTGCAATGAGAAAAACCCCTGCAACACACAGCCTGCATCTGCCAATAATCACGCTCGAGTGATCTCACCGGAGTGTGGGGAAGGTAAATGAACGAACCTCCCGAGTTCGCAGACCGCAAGAAGACAGGATATGCGGGCTCAGTCATTGCTATTTTTTCCCCAGACTTTACAGATGAGGGTGGGATAACAGAGCACGCTAAAAAAGTGTCCTGACCTGAACTGGCTGCAATCGTCTTTATGCTGGGCTACAGCCAATTGAATGTGAAAAATAATAAGTTGGTGGATATCATTCCCATTCTGCGTCTGTTAATCGAGCAACGGTTAGGGAGTGAACCCATCTCTGCCATGGCGTACAGGGGACAATTGCCAGTTGCCTCTAATGCTTCATGTTAACCAATGTATTAAAGGAAACTACTGACTTTGAATGAAAGCATGTCGGATAAACAAAGAGATGGCAGTTCCTGGCCCACTCCCCCTAAGAAAAAAAAAAAAGAAAACTTCAAAGCAAGGCATTCCTTCTTAAAGTCACTGTGTCTGATCTGCAGCTGAGGTCAGGGCGGTCTGATTGAAAGTGCAGTGATTCACTTTTTCCTGTTATTTTAGTGCTTGTTCACGATGCCAGTAGAGCAGGTGGCACAACAGTCTCGTTCTTTGACCCATATGAAACATTTCAGCGAGGGGATATTAAAAAACATGTACATGAGATCACGTGAAAAGTAAAAGATAAAAAAGATAAAGAGGGATGTAAGTCTGGTTATAGAGCGGAGAGACAGACTAAACACCACAGTCTGATAGTCTGACTGCTGCACACAGCTGCCGTTCAGACTGTGACATTGTGTGCAAACATAAATCCCCCCCCCCCCCCCGTGGGTGACGTCAGCGCTCCTGTTAGTCACTGACCTTGACCAAGGTGTGAAGGAAGCGAATGCGTCTGAAACACCCAACACACCTTTTTATTGGAACTCAGCATTAGAACCAATCAACTCTCATTGGGCCCTAATACAGGAACCGGTCGTATACAAAAAAACAGATTTGAACACCAATTTTCTCGTATGTTGAATTTTCTGAAGTGGTCCAGACCTGTCGCAGTGAATTTAGAGCGTTGTTATTCAAATCAAGTTTTTTTTAAGTCCATCAAGTTTTAATGGATTATGTATTTCATGACTTTGGATCAAATTATAAATGCATATAGGAATTACACCTCATAATTATGTGGACATAATGGCACATATTTTTTCATCCATATCAGTAACAAAGACTTCCTGTTGTCCTCCTGCTGCAGTCATCGATTATATTATTATTTTTTAGCCATTTTCATATTGAATCATTTCTACTTTATTTCAGTGACCCCACAGGTGACTCAGCATTAACAGCTCTCCTTTAGTTGGTCCCTTAATTTCACTGCTGACGCTGCAGAAAAAAATGAAAGACTTTCATATCTGGATCTCTGAAAGAAGGACATAAATCTCCAAATCTCGTGTCCTGTTCGTACAAACTTGGTGTACGACGATAAGAATGGAAAAATGGTTATTGCATGAGGCCCAATGTTACTGCTGCTGCACCTGTCAAGCTAATCTATCTATCTATCTATCTATCTATCTATTTCAGACAAAATACAATAAAGGGCATGACCGAGCTTCCAGTGTTCACAAATATTCATAGATAATGTTTAATTTCTTCTAGGCTTAGACGTACTGTTTGGAGGTTGCATTAGAGGGGATAAACACACAGATTCATGTACATATAGTTTTATTCGTTTAAAAAACGAAATGTCAGAAAAGATCCAGAGATCCAAAACAACACTCGCCTGCCATGTGTTGGTGGCAAGCGACCGAACTCTTTTTAACTTTCATAAACTGATAAACAGTTGAGAAAGAAGATGTATAAAGAAATAGTGTGAATAGAAGTGTAAAGAAGAAATGAAAAAGTCCTGAATTATATGAGTTTCAAGGAAAACCAGAAAGAATGAAGGCTTAAAAAAATTGAACGCAGCACAAAGGACGCATGATGTGGCCGAGCGGCCGACCGAAGGCTGTGTGGATTTTAGAAAGGTTTGACTCCTCAGGCTGGTACATGTCTCTGACCTCAGACCATGTAGACTCAGTTAACACACACACACTCTCACACACACACACACACACACACACACACACACTCACACACACACACACACACACACACACACACACACACACACACACATACACATACACACTCACACACACACACTTGAACACTGTATTTTCACTCACACATAGCCTCACTTAACCACTTATGAATCCATGGCACGAGAATCGTAATATGATTATTACATAATGGCATGTGTTATAGGAATTCCCTCGCACCCACTCCAATCGTGTAAAGCAGATAATTCAGATGTCGGATATGTTTTAATACTGAATATGTGTCTGAAGCATCTCATTCTCCCTCCCTCTCTCTTTCTCTCTGTCTCTGTCCAGATCCGATGGGAGAAGAACATCACATTAGGAGAACCTCCGGGGTTCCTCCACTCATGGTGGTGGTGAGTGTTTTTTGTGCCGTGTAATGATTCGAGTTACATTCCTCTTCTTGCCGTTTTTCATCACTGACATTATTGAATAAAAATGATCCTCTCCCTCCTTCTCCTCCTGCTTTTGTTCATCATCATCTCCTTAATTGTTCCCAAAAGCTCCTTCCCCAGTTTGCTGTTTACAAACTGTGACATGTCGAAACACCTACAGTCATCTAGTGCAATATTGATAATAGAATCAAATTTCATCGCCCTGATGCTGGATTACCCTGCCTCTAAAGTCGACCATTGTTATTCATCTGTCAGGCTTCGTTGTTTCTCTTTTGTCATAATTCTCCTGATTCTCCGACCGCCTCTCTATTTGCTGTAGTGTTTTCTGGGACCTGTACTGTGCCGCTCCAGAGAGAAGAGACACGTGTGAACACTCCAGCGAGGCCAAGGCTTTTCATGACTACGTGAGTTTTTTTCTGGAGTTGCTGTCCTCACTCTTTCTGGAAATATTCTCCAATTAACTCAGTAGAAGTGTTCAATGTTAAATAAAGAGATGACAATACGAAACGAATAATAGTATGATTAAAATAGCACAGCATATCATTAACACCTTCATATATCCATCTATCAACAATAACAGGTTTTGTTGCAATTTTTTATTTGTTGTATTCTTTTGTGGCTCTTTCTTGCTTTGATGGGAAATGCACAGACAGACACATTTCAACTTTCATAGATGAAACCCGGCCAAGGAGAGACGTTGGGAATAAACACCGACTTTGGTGACCGTTGATATTGATAATGTACAGTAAGACTGACCATTTAAGCAATGAGTAAAGACAACACCTCACTCCATGTAAATCTTACTCTGTGTCTACGTCAATGCAGTTCGCTCATTGTAGAAGTACTAGATGGTGCGAAGAGCAAAATTAAGGGCAACAATTACCGAGGGTGGTTTGCTGCTTTTTGTGTTTACAGTGTCAATCATCAATCAACAATGGCAAGAACTTAGAGATGATATCAAAAGAACGGTTGGGAATTTGAGACTCAGGATTCACCAACCTGACCTCTATTAGTTTCTCACATGTAATCCCAGAACAATACACTGAGCCTTGTTTGGTCACGACTCGTCTTCACGACTCGTCTTCACGACTCGTCTTCACGACCTTGCAAACTGGTTTGATCTTGTTGAGTCCTTTATCTGAAGTGGTTTTGACATGAAGGCTTGTTGTGACATACACAGTGTGTGACAGAGAAGAGTATATAACTGCTTAAGGTTTACACTACACGCTTATTGTATTCTGCCAGAGCGCACGCACATACACACACACACACACACACACACACACACACACACACACATTCACACATCCAGTTAAAGTATTGAGCACATCATGCTGAAGAGCAGACAGTGGCCCATGTGGTGGAAACATTGTTTATTGCTGTTTGCTCTCAGTGTGGCTCCACTCTGCTGCTGTAATTCCCACACATCAAGGCTCATGTGTTGATCCAGACGGGCACCGTTCAGTAAGGGAATACGGTGAGCAGTTTCCGGAGCCCATGAAGTTTCAGATTAACTGGTGAGAGAGAGGAAGTGTGGCTCTCCTCGCGGGAAGTTGCGTGGTGGAGTGGAGTTCTGCAGGCGAGCGAAGGGGTTCTCTCTCTCTCTCTCTCTCTCTCTCTCTCTCTCTCTCTCTCCTCCTTGTTATTGTGTTGTTTTCCCTCTGTAGCCTGAAGTCTGACTCATCAGATTTGTCTGTACTGTGGTTTATTGAGATGTATTGTTGGAAGTGCACAGGTCAGGGGTTTCTGCCTACCCCAGCAGGATCGTCCCCCCTCTGGTCTCTCTCCCTCTCTGCGGTTCCCTCGCTCTTTCCTTTAAGGCGTGCAATCCTGCAGAACTGGAGTGTTCTCTGTTCTCTTCTGTCTTCTTGCAGTAGGTGTGTGTGTGTGTGTGCGTGTGTGTGTGTGTGTGTGTGTGTGCGTGTGCGTGTGTGCGCGTGTGCGTGCATGCTTGTGTATGTGTGTGTCTCTCTATGCGTGTGCATACGCAGGTGATGCTGCTGATGGGGGCGATGATGATCAGGGTGATGAATAGGCACTCCGAGGACGAGGCAGTTATGGGATGATGTCATCCTCGCTCCGGAGAAGGGAGCTGGAGGGCAGCGCGACCTCAGACCTGAGAGACGGATAGAAAGAGTAAAAAAGCAGGAGGGAAAACACAGGGAACACTGAGATGGATAGAAGGAGTCAAAAAGAGGGACTAACAGTGAGACACAGTTTGATTTATTAGTCTGAAACAAATCTGGCCACCGAAAAAAAAATTATAATGAAAAGAACAAAACCCATTTGCAGTCATTAAAAGTAATTGTTTCTAAGATGACAGCGAGCGACTGTTATCTTGTTTCTTCTTATCTGATCAGAATCAGTTGAATTCAGAAATCATCCCGCATATACCTTTGCTGGCAGAGGTTACGAGAAGCATCTTATTCTTACATTTCCTGCGGGGATGTAATCAGAGAATTCTAATTAGACCAATTGTAATTAGACCAAGGTCCCTTTCAATCAACTGTTGCAACGCGCGCTGCCTCTCGGATCCAATCACAAGTGCTACCCACATACCTGCCACTCAATTAAAACAAAAATGAGGGGACAACTGCGGTGGACTTGGTTGGAAAAAAGGAGCACGCCTTCATTTGGAACTGGTGTCTCTCTTTGAGTCTCCTGACTTTGAGACTGATGGGGATTTTAATCAGACGTTTTGATGGTAATTATTTTCAGATAGCTAATTACTGAGTGAAGTCCTAATTAATGCCAGGGACACGTAGGAGCTCATTCACATCAACGGTGTGTCCCTCCCTTTCCTTAGGTAACTGATGGGATTGTGACGAGGCCAACTGTAGATACAGTTTGCTTTTGGATTTAAATAAACAGTTTTTTACTGTTTCTTTTGAATGTGGCTGTGTACTGTAAATGTCTATCACATCACTATATTTTAGTGTGTGGTCTTTACGCACATTAATACAATAATCTAATGTTAAAAGGGAAAGAAAGAAAAGACTGATGAACTTAGTGGGATGCAATGCTATCGATTTCCGTCTTCAGACGAGGCTTTTCAGGCCGTTTACAGTTCTGTTAAGTGCTTTGTAAATTGTGTTCTCGATACTCAATGAGCAGTTTTCCATTTGCGAGAGGCCATGAAGTCGTAAAATCAAGTTATTTTTAAACCCTTCTGCTTGACCCGGAAATGGCCTTATTAGAAACAAAAGTCAGCTGCCGTTACTTTTCTGTCTTTGAAGAATAAGACATCAAACCATGCAGGTCATTTCAGGCTGTTCCTTCTGTGGAGTTAAAGGTGGAACGTTTGACAGCTGTCACGCAAGGTGTAAAATCTTTGTTGCAATTATACGCTTTGAACTGATCTCTGCTGGGAAAAGTACTATAGTTTCTCGACTGACAATTTCTTTCTAAAATATGAGAAAATCAAAGCACAGCAAGAAAGAATCAAGCCAGCATGAAGCTGCTCGCGAGAAAAAAGAAGAAACAAAATGGATATAATGGAGCTGAAGGCGTTTTGCCTATTTGATAAATCCTTATGTATGATCTTTGCACTTTTTGGATGTAGCTCCATGGCTGAATAGTCAATACACCTATTGTAAGTCGCTTTGGACAAAAGCGTCAGCCAAGAGGATGTAACATAACAGGACCTGTGGAAACAACATTGAGCATTCAAGCAGCATTTCCTCGGCCACGTCGTGACATTTAGACCCTTAAAAATCTTAATGAAAATGGTCCATTTAATTAAAATACGAATGTCTCTGTTTAAAAAGTAAATTGGTGCACGATTTTGTATTTGTATCTGAAAATACTTTGAGTGGAATAATTATAAATATATATAGTCTGTACATGTCCAAAATCACTTGGGAGAATTATTCTTGCAAGTTCAGAAAGAGACAGTTTGTCTAGAGGTAGAGGCCGACGGAAATGATGCAAAAAAACAACTTTGTGGAGAGTGATACCTGACTCTTGAGATGGGGCGATCATCAGTGTCCAACAGTTGTACTGGTTGTACTGTGCAGCCTCCAGATAAGAATGGGCTTTTAAACCGAAGTAAGTTGTTGTGCGATGGATTCTCAAAGAGAAAAGCCCGACTGTTGCCAAGTCAACCAGAAGACGAGTTGACAGGATAGGGAAACGGGGACACACGCAGAATCAGCCGAGCATGCTGCCTCTCAGGGAGACCTGGGAGTCGACATCTACATTACAATTCCTGAGACTTTGTGTCCAATTTAACAATTTATTGCACCTTATGTCGAACCCCTTACAAGGAAGCCCTATTCATTTGCTGCAATGAATTGATTATTTTTGCTATTGATTGATGGTCTGGTTTATTAAGTGAGTGAAAAGTACGGTGGCCAATAAAGCTCAAGAGAATACATGCAAAGAATGCTCTTCTGTCACGCTCACGTGCAGTGTGCGGAGTTCTCTCAGCCACAGAGGAAGACCCTTAAAAAGTCCAGACCCCCCCCCCCCCCCCCCAAAAAAAAATGTTCAATTTATTATACCATAAATGAAACAGCTAATCTTTTTTGATCAACTAATCACTTCAGCTCTACTTGTGGCTATGGCCATAGCAACAAGTCCACCAACCTATACGACGAACTATGTCATAAGTGTGTCATGCCCTCTATTGCGACCAAATCGACGTATCCTAAATTAGTGCCTCTACTGGGGACAAATACTTTTCACCTCAGAGCATTGTGAGGTTTTATTTGATTTACCAGCGCATGGTTGGATGAGCTTGTAAAGGAAAGTGTTGGGGTTTCATGCTTACAGAACATAAGCAAATCCATTTAAAGTACACAAACTTACCAGGTCTACGGAACGTCTACCGCTAACTGTGGTCTTTAAAAACACCACATGGGTCGTAATAAGCTGATTGAACAAACAAGCATGTGATCGTTTTGTGGTGGAGGACAGTCTCGTGTGTGTTTTCAAGCAAACTGTGATATTTCCTTCTCAGGTTGTTTCATTTTTTATAGGATATCATGTTAATTCTCTCATAAAACCCCTCTGATTTATCTTAACCTTCCCAGATCACAGATTTTAGGACTTGGCAAAACATTTTTAAAAGTGAATTGGTAAAAGTGCATATAAAAAACAGCTGCTGGCTGAATGTACAACGCAGATGTAGTTGAAATGAACAAAGGGGTTGACAGATGGGTAAACTGGAGAGTGAGCAGCAAACATATAAAAAAGCACTGTAGATAAGCAGCCGCGTTATAGGCAAGTATTATAACACAGGGAGTGTGGTATCATTGTGTGGCATCACTATGGGAGATAGCAGGCACACGGCAGTTAGAGAGGAAGAAGAGATCAAGAGGCAGTGCCTAGAGCAACCCCCTGTGATAAAAATGCTACGTCTCATGCTGCCAGATATTACATTCATTGCCTCTCACTCTTGCATGGAAATGTTATTCATGCTGCTCAATTTAACAGCAAAACACGCATTCTGTCTTCATTGTACAGCTCAAAGGATACACACGCATTTGTAAATAAGTCATAGAACACAGGGCTGCCTTAATCATTTGCATCCAGATGCACGCTCAGTATTTGATATCTCTTGAAATACAAGTGTACACACACAATGCACTGTGCTCTGCGTGTGTGAGGCTCAAGCGCAGAGAGGTGGGGTGACCCTGGGGTTTAACTGAAAACAGCTCCTTTACTGCAACGGGAAACATGCAGAGTACAGTATGAAGGTGTGCTGTGACACTGAGCAGAAGGACGCTCATTCATCCGTTTGACCATGGACGTGTTTTCTTTTGTACATGCGCCGTTTTATTCATAAAATGGATCTTTACTCCGGATTCACTCTGGTTGTTTTCTTTAGGTTAATGTTTTGCAGGTTAATTAACCCAGTACCACACAGTACTGCCAGAAAGTGGCAGTAGAAAAATGCTGTAATGTTTTAATGATTAATTATTCATGTTTAATTTCTTCCTATAGCAGTGCAATGATGGCAATATTGGTCGACCTTTTCTTCCTGAAATTTCCACTTGTACCCTGGAAATACTAAAATGTAACACGCGAGCAGATTGCCATGAAATTCACTGATCACGTTTATGGCTCCTGGAAAATAGACCCTTTCCATTTTGCTTTGCTGTTTTGTGCCCATGTCGTACACAAGATGATCTAATTATTGTCTAGTAATCTAACAGGTCTGATCAATTATCATTATCGCTTTTTCTACTTAAAAATAATCCCATTGAGAATTACTATTCAGAGCCTAGATCAAATACAATAGATATTCCACCTCGACAATCCTTGCAGCCATTTTATCGACTATGGCACTTTAATTCCCCTGAAGTTGTCTTCTCAGGCAGAGCTGCCTTTTAACAGCACCAATTAAATTCTCAGCAAAACTTTTCTATCCTGAGCTGAACCATCTATATCTTTTTTATTTATTTTTAGTTACATATTCTCACAGTTACCACCAGCTGCATTAAATCTGTTGAAGATAGCTTTGCCTCTTACTGGAACTAATTGTATTCTGATTATCAGTTCCTTAAAACTATTTAACTTTGCTGCCCTTGGGCTTGCCATTTTTGAACATTTACTTTTACTAATTAGGAAATAATACAAAATAGTGCCGCAAACTGCATCGCCTCATGCAAATTCAGTCACTCCTGACTGCAATTATTCAAATAAACAAACTCTTGTGAGATCGTGTTGGGGACTGATGTTTTATTATTTGATAGCATAAACCAAACCTGAGAAGGCCTGATTCACAGGTGTGAAATAGAAAAAAACTGAATTCTGACCAGTAAATGTTCATGTGCGTGCAAAGCAGCATGAAGAGACAAAACAGAGAGGACAGAGACAACCTAGAAACAGAGGCGCTGTTGGCTCCAAGCATTGTGGGTAACAAGCTGATGATTCCAACCAGTTGAGAACCAATGGGGGTCCGGGAGACCCCCAGTCTGTTTCCAGGGAAACAGAGCGCTCTCTCCTTCTCCCTCTCTCTCTCTCTCTCTCTCTCTCTCCCTCTCTCTCCCATGTTCCTTCCTGGCAGTGTTGAGGAGGAGGGAGATGTGGAGGTGACTCATTGCCATGGCAATGGAGAGTAAGCTAAGAGAAGGTGGAATTGAAGGGAGAAAAAGAACGGGAATTTCCATAGGTTGAGCAGAGATGGAAACAAATGTCGTCTTCTCCAACAGGAAAAAAAAACGGGGGAGATTTCAGTGCTGAACACTCACTGTGCTGTATGCTGGGTTGCTTATATGCTGTTCCACGGCTCTGGCTTTCTTTGGAAACATATAACAATCACTCTCTATTGGGACTATATTTCCCTGTTGTTCCCCCTCTCTCTCTGCAACTGCTTCATCAACAGCTCCTTTTACATGAGCATTTCCCCCCCCCCTCCTATTCGTTCCCTCTGTCTCTCTCTCTGTCCCTCTACATTCCCCCGTATGTCTCTTATCATCTTCCTTCCTCTTTCGCTGGCCTGTTGCGCTCAGCCCTCTGGTCTCAGAGGAATGTGCTTTCCAGTTTGCCTGTTAAGCTGAGTCATGTCACACGCGTGTATGGACATGCTGAGGCAGGAGTGTTGATGTGATGTTAACATATGCACGCCTTGCTGCTCCGCAGTCGGCAGGGGCAAAGGCGAGGGCATGGTGCAGAGTGCAGGGGAGAGGTTAACCGAGGGCAGGGAGAGACAAGTGTGTGTACAAATGGGGAACACTCTCGAACAGAGCTGTAGGATGCAGGAGAGTAATTTCTGCAGTTGACTGCAGTTATTGTTATTATTGATTATGAAGATAATGGGCTTCGCCAGAAGCACATTTCATGTGTCTATCGCAGTCTGAGTGAAGATGCTCTCTGAGCTTCGACACATGAAGCTTCACCCATGAAAAGTTATTTTAGCAAATTGGACACAATTGTGTCCTTTTTATACCCAAATATCTCTCCTGACCCCATTGGGAGGAGAGTTATGGAGCCGCTGTGAAGGTTTACACAGCGGCAATCTTACAGGTTGTGTGTGAAAGGGACGATCCAGAGATCGAACTGTAGAAGTGTCGGCAGGACTGTGGAGGGGAAGCAGGATGGCAAAGAGAGAATGCTGACACAATCAGACCGGCACGTTATCTCTATGACCCCAACTAACCCCACTGTATATTTGCTGTTGTACCCAGCCTCATCCCTTACCTCTGGCTGTCTCCTGTCATCGGCCTTCCAGCACTTGAAGGGCTGCAAGATGAAACACAGACAGTGACATCTTACAATTTATCCAGGCTTGGATTGATTGAGATTTTGTGGCAACAATTCTCTAATTCCAATCCACTCTTTAAAGTCTGCAATTTCAAAACGAAAGCATCGGATATTATTCAAGAGCACAAAACATGTGGATCTCAGGTGGATCGATATTCTCAATCGATATTCAATATTCTATTCTATCCTGCATCGATCTGCGAGATGGAAAACACCGTGACATATTATCCTCCTCATTTCTAGCGGTGCTTTTTAAATCTTCCTCTGTGTCCCTGTACACTTTCCTCTCCTCTGTGTTCAGTCCATCTCCCCTTATCTCCCTCCAGTGTCTTTGGACCACACGAGATAGTGGCGAGGAAAAGTGTTGCTCCGGCACCAGGGCGACTATCATTTTCAGCTTTGTACATGTATCTGACAGTGCATCAGCTCGCGGCTCCACCCCGCACATTATTCCCGCGCCTTGCAGCTTCAGAGATGTCTACAAGGGTCGATAGTGACATCTGCGATAAAGGAAATACAGACACCCACCCACCCCTCACACCCCCACCCCCTGTGTAGCTGATATGACCATAACTGTAATCGCCTTGTGAGGCCAAGTAGATTAGTGTTGTGCTGCTATTTTACATGGTAAAATTACAGGTTAAACAAGAATGCTGTTGTGTAGGATAATGTTCTACATTTTCATAAGGAAATTCTGGTCGCTAAGCTATTTATTGGTTGGATTTTTATTTCTGTGGTATTTCTTATTTCTATTTATTGATTATATTGGTTTAGATCTGTAGTGATTGGTTGTAGCTTAATTCGTGATGGTACTTGCTCAGATTTTATTAGTGATTGATTATGGTTGTAGCGATGTCTGTATTTATTTATCTGGCCCTTACTAATATTGCACTAGCACTTTATGATGGAAAAACTGGCACTTTAAAATATGAGGATTTATGTTGTATTCCATGTGCTTACTATTCAGTGCCCCACTTCATGTGGATCTCCTTTGTTGTCTTTTGTTGTGTCGCCTGTCTAATTGCCTTGCGTGTATGTCTTGCTGCACCACAAATTGCCCCTTGGGGACAATATCAATAAAGTTGAAGTTGAATATTCTGCTGAAGGTGATAAAGACTGAAAAGATGTTAAATTGTATAGAAGGTAAACACTGAGGATGTTGTGAAGCTTGAAATAGGTGACTTCTGTCTAGCTTCAGATTCTCGTATTTGTGCATGTAAATCAAGGTTTATTCAATTTTTGAAGTTATTGGATTGTGATCCAATAACTTCAAAATAATGCCTGAAAAGTTTGACCCCGTCTTGCTCCATCTAACCTACTTTTGGGGATGTCACCACAACGTTCTTGGAGCTCAGTAAATGTAATGTTTTTCTCACTGTTAACTTATACCGTGAAAAGAGCAGCTCCAGTAATACAGTCTGTGTCAGTGGCTTTCAGACCCAAGCCCTGGAGACTTACTCTAACCTTAACCATAATTACTACTAACCTAAACCTAAAATAACCTTAAAATATGTCTTGATATAATCAATGAATTATGATGAATGAATTACATTATGGGGCCTTGTTTTTCTATGTCCCCATAAGGAAGATAAGTCCCCATAATGAAACAGATTTAAGTCCGCACAAAAACAATTTGCGTGTGTGTGTGTGTGGGGGGGGGGGGGGGGGGGGGGGGTTATGGTAAGATTGGAATTAGATTTAGTTTAAGATTAGGATAAGGATTATGGGTAGACATGAAGTTGTGGTGGTTATGGTAAGGAGCTGGGGAATGCATTATAGTAAGTACAGTTAGTAAGTAAATGTCAATGACTGTCCTTACATAGAGAGAAGCACACACGTTCGTGCAGACTGTTAGTATCTCTTCTTTCCAACCCCCCACCCCTTGTTCAGGAAGTGGACTAATGGCATTTGAGAGGATGGAGGGAGCTGGAAAGAGGGAGAGGGAGGAGGAGCAGAGTTCCTTCCTGTGTGGTGTGTCATTTGTAGATCCTGTTGTTCAGCGGGTGGCCCTGAGACTCAGTGGTAACCCTTCCAAAGCCCGCCACTGGCCCCACCCAAATGGCTCTCTGAAGACAGCCAGAAGAAAGAATGAGGGATTTGTGAACTTGCACCTCAAGCGCTGTCATTTTTTAACATTTTATGTTTCTGTCTTTGTGCTTTCTCGCTGATTTTTGGTCATTTTTCACTGCACTTAAATCCCCACAGAAAATATTTTAACAATAATCATTGGCCATTGTTCCACATTGAACTTGGTGTTAAATGTTAAAACTGAAACATTTAATCGATGAGCTGATAAACATTTAAGTAATATGTAACTTTGTTTATTATGGTTTGATCCTGTGAGTCCAAACGTCTCAAATTCTGAAAACAAGATTCCCTATTTTGAGGATTTTCTGCTTTTCCGTCTTTTATATCACATTCAATTCTTGGACTGTTGGTCAGACGAAAGGGGCAATTTGAAGATGTCACTTTGGGTGTTAGGGAACAATGACGAGCATTTGTACCTTTTTCGTTTTGGAGGAAACCAATAATTGATAAAAAGTGATTAATTTAATTGATCAACAATGAAAATAATGATAAGTTACAGCTCTATTGAATATGATGTCAATTAAGTACGTCAAAGGCTGGTGGTAGTCTACTTGATGTGTTTCTTATCATTAAATGACCAGAACCCATAATGCATTTGTCTGTCTTCCACTGTCAGATTTAAACTAACCCTTTCTGTGGAATTCAATCCCACAGCCGATTCATTCTTATGAAATACAAATCTTTGAACATTTTTCATAATCTGTATATAGTTTTTTAAGGACTAAGTATTTCCTAAATCATTTAGGCACTGCAGTTCCCTTAGATCAGTACTCAAATTGGACTACATGATGCAAATGTTGGCAACTGTTTTGGTTAGATAGTGAGAATTTACTGCAGCGGGACATTGTATGTTGGATTGACTGAAAATAAACTCCACTACCCATGTTCGTTGTAATGAAGGAACATGTGCAACGATGTGCCCCGTCCGTGTGTATCTAACAGTTTTTGGTTTGCGAAGGTGGAATAAGTTATGTCGGATACACAGGCAGTGTTTGTTTTCGTGGGGTCAGTTCATTGTTGTGCTTTTTGTGCTTTCATGAAAATTGTTGACGGAAAAAGAAATATCGCCAGCCCTCCTTAAAAGAAATGAGACAGAGTTTTTTTTTTTATGTGAGAAGCAAAGTGCGAGGGAGGGAGAGGTGGAGGAAACAGACAGCGTCCAATGCAGGTTGAGACCGAGAGAGAGAGAGACAGACAGCGAGAGAGGGAGGAGATGGACACAGACAGCCTTTTTGAGATTCCACTCACGCATCTCTGAGGGTCTCTCAGTCTCTAAAGTATTGAATGAAAATGACTCCCCACCTTCTCACACACATGCACATGCACGTATGCATGCATCACACACACACACACACACGAGCGGAGAACACAATCAGTAAACATATAGGGATAAAACAGTTTGTGAGTTATCTCATTAAGTATCCCTGAGCCCTTTAGTCAGATGGGATTAGTGTAGTGTGAATGCAGCACGCAGAAACTCTGATTAGGTTGGAAAGTAGTGAACTGTTGTGAAATTGCACCACATTTAGATATCTATTGCTCTTTTCCTGAAGGAAAAGCACAGCATTCTTTTATTGCTTTACATCAAGTGTTTTCGACACAGTCTTTTTCCCCCCTTTTGTTCGAGTCCACTCTCGTCTTAGCACTCATTCCACAGTCATGTAAAGCAGAGGATGCGTGTTCAGATAAAGCAATATCGTTGTACCCACATGGCAGAAGTGTGGGTGACCTGTCCTCGGACAGCTTAACCCCGAACTGACATGACATCATTCTGCTGCTGACATACAGTAGGATCAGGCGGCAACTCACTGTGATGTCTCCCATTGGTTTGTGAACTGCCGCTTTGAAGCTTGGAGTTTAGTATTTAGACCATGCAGCACACTCTTTGTTTTTGGAATGCACAAGTAGCCATATCTGGAGGGTCGGGGGCAGGGCCTGACGTCCTCCACCTGCAATCATGCACCTATTGGACGGGACTAGCTGTCAATCAAAGCTATATCCATGCCCCAATACATACTATGCTTTGTCGTCTATTGAACTCTAAACGGGACCATAATTTACCAAATGAATATCAGGTTATATTGAAGAAGACTTGAAACCCCCAAAAAAGATTGAGAGCAAAAACTCTTCTGTACTCAAGTTATAAATCAAGTGTCAAACTAGTGTCGCCCCCTGCTGGCCATTCCAGAGAATACAGGCTTCAGGCATTTCCGCATTGGCTTCACGTCCCGCACCTGGTGACTACTTCCATTTTTCAATACAATCTATGATATATATTTCCTGTATTATTTGAATGATGCTTCACAGCATTAGGAACATGTTGCACACTGATTCTCCTAAAATACCATGACTCTGTAGTCGTCATGGTGAAATAATTTGTTGTCTTTACCTGTTTTTAAATCCTGGAAATCAGACTCTATTTTACTGTTTTTCCAAAATGATCTCATTTTACCCCGTCCGTTTTGTCTTAATGTGATGTTGTAGTGTGTTGTACAGTATGTCTTGATGTGGATGTGTGACATACTGTAGTGTTCTCCCGGGGGGATGTTGGTTTGAATTATTTATGCATGTAGATGCAGGTGCTCATCTGAGGACATGGCAGTGGCTGTTCCTTCTGGTTACAACATCAGCAGCTATGAATTGAAGGCTCATGGTGTGCCTTAAGCCCCCAAGACATTCAACAATTCAGTGACTCATGAAATCAAGAGGCTCAATGTAATGGGTTTGCGGAGGGCCAGAGATATTAATTGATTGTCCGTTTTCAGATTCTCAAGACTGAATCTTTCTGGGATCTCTGTAAAGACTGCAGGAGCAAGAGAGAGAGTTGAGCTGGTATTAAACAAGACGTCAAATGATTTCGAGGGGATTGGATGGGATTCAGAGGAGTGGTTTTATTTCCTAACCTGCTCTAAATTGTGAACATAATGCAGTGCAACAAAACGTGGTTTTTCAGTTGAGACGTCGGGATTCATTTGTGATATTATCTGGGTTTTGTAATTTGTTCTCAAATTGAATCAGCAGCCAGCTGCGTTCGGTCAGGTCCAATGAATATTAACAGCAGCACATAAATGTGTTTGAACTCAGTCAGTTATGTACCGAGACTGACTGAACAAGTCGTCGTTGACAGCTACATTCTCACGACAACATACAGTACACTATGTGATACGCCGTGTTAATCGGAAAAGCCACCAGCTCGGCCTCTCATTGCTCTCCTTTCTCTTGGCCTTGTCAGAAAAGGGTAAACACTGGTGTGTGTTTGTGTGTGTGTGTGTGTGTGTGTGTGTGTGTGTGTGTGTGTGTGTGTGTGTGTGTGTGTGTGTGTGTGTGTGTGTGTGTGTGTGTGTGTGTGTGTGTGTGTGTGTGTGTGTGTGTGAGAAGTGTAAATGATAGACTCATTTAGAGTGTGTGACACTCCTCGTCTTTCATATTTGCAAAGCTTAAGTACTGGAATGTGCCGAACAAAACTGGTTAAGGGGAACGTACCGAGTCATATTCAGACTAATGTGTAGTCAACATTAACTGCCCAGTTACTACACCTTTCTAGCTAATGTGAGGTAATTGCACCACATTGATGTGGTCACATTTCATCAATTGGAGCTCTGCGATCTCACAGTTAAAAGAATTATCAATGACCTGGATTGACTGCGTAGTTTGACTTGGGGAGGTACAGAACAGGACTCAGGACTCAGGACATCGGCATGTTTAATTTAACGGCTATCGACACTTATCTTCCATTGCCAAAGGAATAAAAAATAAAATATTCATCAAATAATTATCTTCAGCCCTAATTCGGTGTAACTGAGAGACTCGGTCATGAGCATTTTTGTGAAAACTGCAATAAACACCAACTCTCCCAATCGGTGCAAGTTCACAATTTATGTGTCTCATTTGCCGCTGATTCTTTTATTTTGTTCTTTTTATTTGCTTATTTGCTTTCTTGTCAAAAGTTAGTTTAGCCTGGCTCTGCTTACCAGCACGTCTAAGGTTTTGGATGCCTAGCCAAAGAAAAAGGCAAAAGTTTGTTACACAGATTAAACAAGTCAAGTAAAAAACGTGTGATTTAGCCCAATATCACAAATAACAAAAATATGTTTAGCATATCACACCCTCTGCCTTACACGTGGATGGATTTTTCATCAGACTAACACTGTTGTATATTAGTAGTTGGGAGGGTATCTACAAGTTTAACTTTTGCTTCACCCCTCTGACATTTGCCATTGTGATTCCATATCATTTGAGTCGATCTGATTTGTCATATTCAAGAGAGACCGGAAGTACCAGACGAGTTAATGTCGTTCCAAGTGATGTTTTTGTTTCCGTTTCCGTAGAGGAGTGGGGTGGGGTGCTGATATTGGGACAGGGGTGATATCCCAGAGCAGTTTATTTATTTATTTATGAATCTATTTATTTTTCTTGTTGCTGTATTTGGAAAATGCTGCTTTGTCAGCAGGTCAGGTAGATATATGTTTCTTCTCCAAGTTCTCATTTCTCCCACACAAACAGTGAGAGCACACACGCTCACGCGCACACACACGCGCACACACACACACACACACACACACACACACACACACACACACACACACACACATATTCACACTCGTAATCTCTGCTTTGTCCTCTCCTCTCTCTCTCTCCCTGGGCATGAAGGCAAACTCAGCAGTATCCACCCAACCGCATTCTGGGTAATCCAGGTTGTGAGACTGAAGAGGGAAAGAAAGGGGAAAAACTCCCAACACACAAAAAATCACAACACACACAAAAACACACACAAACAAACCAAATCCAGTCCCTCACCGCTGAACCATGGAGATACAATATCCATCTGTGTCCATCTGCACATTCATCTGCTGAGACGAATACTGACTCTGTTTGCAGCAGAATATGGAATAAAAAGAATCTGCGAAGCATCCTGCTCCTCGCTGTGCCAAACCTTAACGATTGGGAGACATGGAGGAGAGTGGGGGGGGCATGAGGGAATAGCTAGGTTGGTGGGGTGGAGCAGAGGAGGATGCAGGAGTGTCGTCAGTCTGCTTTTATCTCAGCTCTGATTAAACCTTGTTCCTGTCTGACCTAAAAAGTCAGCTGGCGGAAACTCCAGAGACTGTGGGTGAATTTCACTGTGAGTCTTTACACCCGGCCCGGTACCTTCAGAGTGGGAGAGGAAGCAACGCAGAGAGATCAGAGAAATAGAACAGAGAGTGGGCTGATGCTGAATAAAATACTCCCAGACACAGGCAAGCTGGCTCTGTGTTCTCACTATTCACACATTACCATATATATATGGAGATACACTCTCCCACACTGCATGTTGTCTGCTCTTTAGTCTTAATGAGGATGAGGAAGAGGCTGATGCTGGGTGGTAACTCCGGGGTTAGTCAGGAGCACAATGCCACAGGAAGCAGACAGAGGCAGTGCTGAAATGTGCCAGCGCCGCCCGTCTGGGACAAGCACAACAAAACAAAAATAAACCTGGGCCAGCATGGCAGGGCATCTGCAGTAACAGGAAATATCCCACTGAGGGGGAGAAAGTAACAGAGAGATGGGGGAGGAACTGAGGATTGCTTTTGGTGGGTTTGATTGTTTTTACGACTCTTGTGATGTTTCACTGGCGGCAACTTCATTAGAGGTTTTTGTGTCGTCGGTGTTCAAGTGGAGGAAGTATACAGATCTTTTGGTTTTGTTAAAAATAGCCATGATTTAGTGCAAAAACACTTAGTTACAAGTAAAAGTCCTGCATTGAGAATGTCACTTTGATCAAATCCGTCAAAATATAAGTATCAAATGTAAAATAAGGTCACTCAAAATGCAGAAATTGTTTGTTTATTGTGATATACAAAATTATATAATGGGATAATCATTACTGATACATTTATGTTTAAGTAACATTTTACTGTCGGTTGACTTGCATGTTCTGTGTGTGTGTGCGTGCGTGTGTGTGTTTGCCTCTCTTAGAGTGCTGCAGCGGCTCCCAGTCCCGTCCTTGGGAATCTTCCACCAGGAGACGGCATGCCAGTAGGACCCGTCCCTCCGGGATTCTTTCAGGTATATAGTGCAAGCACGTGCACACACACACACACACACACACACACACACACACACACACACACAGAAAAGCTGAGAGGAAATGATTTGGGTCTTCAGGCCACACACTGTTAGATAAGAGGGTCAGTGTGTAAATTATGGTCCATTGTTCATGCTGGGGTATCTGTCTTAAAATGAGCAATTATGTATTTATTGTGATTTAACTTGACCTAACCCTAACCCTCAAAAAAATCACTCAAACGTACCTGTATATGTAGTGTACAGTACCTTTACATCATGTATGCAATATAGATCTATCTGTGTGAAGCTGCCCCCTCCTGTGAGTTTCCCAAAATAGACAGAAAAGATTTACGGGGAAATAAATATTAACAAAAAGACATGCAACTTTGTCCTACATCATTTCTGACTCTGCCAGTTGACTGAATGTCATTATCAGTGGACACAGACGCTCACAGCTGACATGCAGATCAATAGCCTTCATAGGCATTTCTGAGCTCTGCTTTCAAAAACAAACCACTCAAAACTGGGTTCGAACAGCGTTTTCCCTATTCAATGGAAAACAAAGTGCTGTCGAAACTAATCAGTTAAACAAATGCAACAGTTTGCAAATTGCCAGTTATTCATTCAGGTTTCGGGAAGCTCATCGCATATGGACCACACAAGGAAATATTAAAGCTGAACTATAACTGGAGAGAGACATTTAATGTATCCATCCATCCATTAGCTATACTGCCTATCCTCTTGAGGGTCGAGGACCCTGAACATGTCGCCAGTCTATCACAGTAATGCATCCTGTGCCTGTAAATATATTCTATGTGCACACAGATTTTTACACACCCAACTTTGAACATGTTTTTTAATTTATTTAACCATTGAGTCAGTTGATGAATTTACTAACTCACCGACTCACTCATTTCTAAACAGTTCAGTTGTTGCATTTATTTATTCACACAAATGTTTTTCATTCATCGTTATTGTTAATAATTTCATAATTGTTATAGCATAGCTGAATAGACCTAAATTGTCATGTCTGTTTTCTTTTAATGGATGTTCAGCACAGCTGGGAAATAAGCAGGCAGAGTTATTAAAGATAAGAACAGTGGACCATTGCTCTCTAGTGGCATATCGAGGTATCACCTCTCCAACACTACAGACTGACTTCAGCTCAGCAGACATAGCAACAGCATCGACACTGTCTGTGGGGAGGACGAGTGAAAACCCACTCACAGCGGCAAAAAAGAGCTCATCCCACATGCCACCAAATTCCAAACATGAACTGGCATCCTGATGCATGAACTGGCAACACTTTTTTTCCCCACTACCCAATGAAATTGCAGTCTACTTCCCTGCACTGCTCTCATGGAATTGTTGTTAAAGGAAAATGAGCCAGAACTCCACAGGGGACATGTAGTTGTGGTTGGTGTCCTGTTTTGGAGAGTGTGGAAAGATTCACTTCCCATAGTGCTCAGTTAGTGCGCCACATTGGTTTACTTGGCTTCTGACCCAGGATGGTATATCTAGTCTGGATTTTTTTTTTTTTTTTAAGATTTGCTTGTTGAATTTATTTAACCTTTGAGGTGTTTTGACTTTACGTCTTAATGCGTTTTCCTTTCAAATCTCTCTGAATCTCAAGCGTTTTGTTACAGTCTTGACGGGCACGTTTTCAAAGACGTCCTTCACTACACCCTTGCGATGCAGCAACCGCAAGTGGGAATGTACTGTGTCATGCATGCGATAGATCGTGCGCAAAGTATTAACAGTCCTGCATTCATGTTATGGGTTGTTATTTTTTTCCAGCCATTTATGTCACCTCGATACCCCGGAGGACCCAGACCACCCCTCAGATTACCCAATCAGGTAAGAGCCACGCTGACACCTGCAGGCAGCAAACAGAACTGTGGATAGTAGAATCTGGCAGGATCTGTGTGACAGTGATGACACTGCTGGTGATGGATCCTCTCCCCTCTGTAGGGACTCGTAGTCCCCGGTGGTCAGCCCATGTTACCCAGTGGAATGGACCCCTCAAGACAGCAAGGTACACACAGACACACTGGTATACACAAACACAGACATTTATGATATATTAATCTATGTATATATAAATGTAAAGTGAGACTTGAATCCTGAAGACACTGTTCTGGACTAAACTGAAGGCTGCTTGTGTTTTCTGTTGACCGTTATCCTGTGTTTCAGGACATCCAAATATGGGAGGGCCGATGCAGCGGATGACTCCGCCCAGAGGCATGGTACCGCTGGGGCCCCAGGTGTGCAGCCAGATGATTGTGTGGGAATATTTTTTAAAAATTGGTTCCAATAGTTATTCTCTTATACACATAACTAAGGGTTTTTGGTGGGTTTTTTTTATTCTCTTTTGGTAGAATTATGGAAGTGGAATGAGACCACCACTGAATGCCCTGGTCGGTCCTGGGATGCCCGGCATGAACATGTGAGTGATATCTACACAATGTAATCTACACACACACACACACACACACACACACACACACTGGGAGAGAGAGAGAGAGAGGGGGAGGGGGGGTGGCATACAGTGTGAGTAGCTCAAAGCTACATGTGCACATAAGTTAAATTCCCTTTCTCTCCCGTTTAACTATGAAGATATAAATGACTTATGTCACTCAGAAGAACAACATACATCCTTAATCAACTTTATTGCATGTCTCTGGACAGTTGGAGGTCTGGAAGTGAAGTTGGGAGACAACTTTCCTCTATTATCTCCTTTTTTCATGTGTGTTTTGTTGTTGTTGTTGTTGTTGTTGTTCCCATCACGTCTCTCTCTGGCAACAGGAGACGTTGTTGTTGTCAGCTCTGGCCAAATGAATTGAAAAAAGTAGAAAACTGAAGTGTGTGTGTGTGTGTGTGTGTGTGTGTGTGTGTGTGTGTGTGTGTGTGTGTGTGTGTGCGTGCATGCGTGCGTTTGTGTGTTTTCAGGGGACCTGGTGGGGGTAGACCTTGGCCAAATCCTCCGAACTCCAATTCGGTAAGTGCTCTAGCACCTAACAAGAAAGTTAAACATTAATTTCATGCCTTTCATGATTTCCCTCTGCATTTTTGCAGACCCCTTACTCTTCTGCATCGCCAGGAAGTTACGTGGTATGTACAATATGTTTGAGTTTATAAACAGTTGCCCTTCAGGCTGTTATTCATCAGTTCATGAATGAATCCTATGGAAACCAAAACTGTAATTTCAGGGACCTCCCGGAGGCGGAGGGCCACCTGGGACCCCAATAATGCCGAGTCCAGCAGGTGAGATCTGAGTATATGCATGTGTGTGTAGTGTGCATATAGATTGTTTTGATCTTTCATCCTCCGGATCTTCCTGCGTTTGTTATGTCAGATTCAACCAACTCCGGCGACAACATGTACACCATGATAAACACAGTCCCTCCAGGTGGAAACCGACCAAATGTGAGACATTTTTCTTATTTCTGTATATCACTGTCTGAGTGTACTGAGTGTGTGCGGGTTGAGTATTGGTACTGCTAATACTTTATGTTGTTTTATAAACAGTAAAATGTGTTACAGGTATATCACTCTGTCTCTCCTGTGCATGTTCTCTTCAGTTTCCTATGGGAGCGAGTGGCGATGGTCCATTAGGGGGGATGGCTGGAATGGAGCCCCATCACATGAATGGATCATTAGGTACAGGAACAAGTTGCTTGTAGGTGCTGCATTGACACGAAATCTCTGGTTTTGTTCTCATAATTCTTTTATTTATGCAAAACGAACATTCATATGATCATGTTGATTTGGGTTATGCTCATGCTTGGGTTCCCTCTCTCAGGGTCAGGTGATATGGACAGTCTCCCGAAGGTAAGAGAAGCTATTTTATTTACTTTGAGTGTCCGGTTTTTGTAACCCTAAATTCATACAAATATCATTAAGCTGTGTTTGGTTTACCTTCGTGTAGAGCTCTCCTGGTAACCTAAGTATGAGTAACCAGCCGGGGACCCCCAGGGAGGATGGAGAGATGGGAGGAAACTTCCTTAACCCTTTTCAGAATGAAAGTGTAAGTCAGTTCTCCCTTTCTGTTTGGATGAGGAAGGCTGTAGGCGGTACAACTGGAGAACTCAAATGAAATTTTAAGTAAAAAAAAGCGAAAACACAAAATGAGATGATCAATGCCAAATCTGTATGATAAATACAATATGAAGCTACAACAGCTTGGCTCGGTCCAAAGATTAAAAAACCCTACTCTTACTGAAATGTAAAGAACAAGCTCTTGTTTGACATAATACTCTTTGAATAATCTGCCCAATATTATTTTCTTGTACGTGAATCTAATCACTTTGATGTATAAGTTACGTGCATTTCACTAGCTTGTCTAGTAATGTCTTCAATGCTGATGTATTATGAATAGTATTCTTCCTTTCTTTTTTTTCCCATCATTTACTTTTTCTCTTTCTTTCGTTTGTTTTTTTTTCATTTGGGTAGTCACATGACCTGTCAGGTGACCTCTTGGTACAGGTGTATGTGCTGTGTCTCTGCTCTGTACTTTGTCTGGAGAAGGGCCTATGTCAGAAACATTACCTGGGAGGTTATTAAAAAAGATTGGGTGTGCATGCTTTTGTGCAATTGGGTGTGCAAATATTTTTTTAAATGCCCACACTACTTTAAATGATTTGACTTGATCGATGTCATTTTGGAGGGAGGTCCAATTCAAGATACTAGTGTACAACAGTGTTAACAAGAAAACTGCTTTTCTCTCTCTCTCGTGTGCTCACGTGATGCTTGATTTATTTCTCCGCAGTATTCTCCAAACATGACCATGAGCGTGTGAAGGCTTGGGAGGCGGCTCGGTGAGTCGCTCAGTAATCTGACGTGGAGCGGTGACAAGCAGAGAGACTGAATGTGATGTCATCAAGGCCAGTGACTCTTCCTCCACCACCACCACCACCAACCTATAGTCAGGACAGATGCCCCGGGGCTCCGTCCTTCTACTACCCCTCAACCCCACCTCTCCTCCCTCCATCCCTTCATGGTTTCTGTCCACCTCCCCTCTTTCCTGTTTCTTCTCCCCCGTTGTAAGTGGTGACTCTGCTCCATTCATCAGTTCTTCCTCTGCAACGTTGAGACTGTACAAAGGAACCAAATTGAAAAAAGCTGGAGGAGAACTCTTCGCATATTTGCATACTGTGCACACAGTCCAGTCACAGACAGGTGCTCCCTGCCTGTGGCATCATGTCACAGAGTTCCACGCTCAAAAACAAAAAGGCCAGTATCCAGTTTATCCTGAAGTTTAAATTGACAAGGGTTTAAAGAGAAGTTAGACACTTTTTTGATTGACAAGAAACATTAAATCTAACCGGTTGTCACATCTTTTGTCATTCCCTGAAAAAAGTACTTTGTACATTGGTGGAAGAGAATTGCGAGACATCACAATCTTATTAGAATGAGGTTTTCATTGAGGCTTATGCAGATATTTGTAAAGTCAACTTTTGTGGTCGTCTAAAGTTGTGTTTTAGGTTTTATACTATGGGTCTATTCATTTTATTTTTATTTTCCACCACAAGCTCATTCATCGTTCACTCTGCCTCACCTCTGTTATGTTTAAGAGGCCTGATGAGGCACATGAAGGTCAAAGTCAACTTTTTGTTCAGACTCAACGCATAGATTACATAAAGACTTTGGTACAAGCTGAAATGTGTTTCTTTATTCAGCGGTTGCTGAGAAAAATGAAACAGTAGCTTCTGTTGTGACAAGTGACAATTGTTGGATAATGGCACATTATATTGATAATGCTAAAGCATCAACAACAGCAAATAAGAGTTATAAAGTCAATTAAATGACTTTGTAGTGCCCATCATGAAGCAATGTCTACCTAAACTCTGTCACGTGAGCTAACATAGCAAACAAAAGCCCATTGGTCAAACCAGTCTAAGTCCGTGGAAGCAAAAAACCCCAGGGTTATTGAACTGAGCAATGTTGCATTTCAATGTCATAGAATTCAACTTTCCATGTGTAAGAGGAAAAATATGTTATTTCTACTTTTAGAAGTTACACTGTACTTTCTGCCCTTTCATGCCTGTTGGCATGTAGATATTCTCGCCTGTTCTCCTCTATCGCAGTTCTTCGTACCAGTGCTTTTTTATTTTACGGGACTGGGTTGTTAGCCCTGTGACCAACCCCCAGCCAGAGGACCAGCGGATCGGCTTTCGTCTGGCCTCTACCTTTCAACGTGTACAGCTTGGGTGATCCTGCCACGGGACTGAGCTCCTGCTGGCTTAATCGAGGGTGTCCCTGAGCGCCCTGACTGATCCAAGGTTGCGATCCTTAGGTATCTGTGCTGTTTGCTCAGGCAGTAGATATGATAAAAGTTAAATAGTCTCCTTTTTTTAAAATCCAACCAGATAAACCCTAATGCTAACTGTTATTTGATTGCAATAATCAGTGAGGTGTAAACAGGTTTCAGCATTCAGCAGATGACTATGAAGTTTGAGATGGGAACCAGGAAGATTTTTTTCATGTGAAGATGTTATCCAAGGTCTAGAGGGGACAGGAAATCTGTAGTCACACAGTTTGGCCCTTTTGTTTGCCGAGGCCTCTCTCACATCTGGATCCTAATGATCCTTCAGTTTACCTCGCCATTAACTGGACATGAACCAGAAAGACAGAGGTCAAAGGCAGATGAACGGTATGGATGGTAAAACGGTAAGAGACGAGCTTGTAAAGTCACTCTGGTCACCCATACTTTATTGTCATCCGGATAAACTGTGATCTCAGTGTGATATGAAAGGATTCTTGGTACAGAAAGCTAAAAATTAGCTTGTTTTTAAACAATGTTTTAAACTTTTTTCACTGCCCAAGATTGTATGTCATCATGTATAAAAAAGGTCAATATGCCTGTGAACATTCTCCTTGCCCCTCCCTTACTGCAAAGTGTACAGCTCACAAATGTAGCTCCTCTGTCTTGTGTGTGTATTTGATATTATTGTTATTATTTAAAGAAAAATTTGGTCTGAATTGTTGCAGAATGGTGCGATGGACTTTTGATGCACCGTCACAACTGAACTGAGATTTTTATTTTTATTTGTTATTTCTTTTCTTGTATATTTTTAGATCGAAGCCATACGTGGGAGTACAAGAGGATGACACATTTGTAAATTGGATCATGTTTTCTGTTTTGTGGCAATATGTGGAACTCCATTTGTGACGTGTTCATTTTCTCTTTTTTTATTCTTTATTATTGTGTTTTTGTAAATACAGAGAAGTATTTCTTGGGTTTTGAATATGCTGGTATAAAGCTTCTCTTCCCTTAGTCACGGTGTCAGCTTTTTTCTTTGCGTGGACTGTGTGTGTGTAGACATGACCGCAGTAACATGACAGTGTTTGCAGACGGAGTTTAGTCACCACGAGTTAACATTTATTTGTGTTGCCTGCAAAGGCCAAAGACTGCAAATAAAGATGGACGATGCGTGTCCACTTCCTCCCACTGTACAAAACGGAAGTGAATCGTGGAGTAAAGCCATCGGACCTATCGCAAGTCAGACGTTTCAACTCATTTTGACAACAAAAATTGGGGGGGCCGGGGGGGTGAGCCTGACTGAGAGCTCATCCACTGCATGTCCACCTACATGTGCTCACTACGCCTGCCGCCGTGCACCTCTCGGGTGCGATTGGTCTGGCTCGTGGATGTGTTATAAGACCATGGTCTTTGTATACAATAAACGTACGAAGATGCAACGTGTTAATTAGCTAAATACGAGGCTTTACTATAGCTTCACCCAGCACTGCGTCTCTCATTCTCGCTGCCTGTAGACATAGTGCAACCTCGTCCATGTCAATGCTGCACCTAAACCGCCCGGGCCTGCGGACCATGAAGGGCCCAAAGGCCACTTGTTCGTCCAACTTTCACCGGTCTGGCAGTTTGATTAGTTATAAATGTATTATGAGTTACTTGCACCACTCAAACACAATATCGTCTTAGCTGGGACCTGCATTATTAGGTCTTTTGGTGGTGCACTCTATTGTACTCTATTGTATTATTGCATTATTTTAGTTCATATGATTGTCCTCAAATATAGCATTGTCTACAAATAAAACTGTGTTTAATCAAATTGCCACATACAGTGTCTTACACCTCAGACGATATTCCGATATTGCTTGGGCACATCCCCCTGTCGCTGTCGTCAAACGCACAGAACACGGAGAGAGTAGATTAGGGGAGACTAGGATCTCACAGAGGGGGAATAATTCATTGACAGAACAAGGCCGTGACAGTGGGATGTAATGTGAGTTATATCTACTGTATCTACAAATCTACTGCACAAGTTGTCCCTCACAGCAGTGGCAAAAGATGTTGGTCTCTCTGCAAAGATGCATTCAGACAATTCATTACATGATGTCACGATACAGAAGTCCTGACTCAAAAGCTCCAATAACAAGGCAGTCCACCCACCCCTCCCTCTGTCTCTCTCTCTCTCTCTCTCTCTGTCTCTCTCTCCCCTCCGCCATGGTAGTATAATATCCCCTGTGCTGGTCTTCGGGGCAGGAGTACAGTGGACCTGTCCTTGTTGTAGTGTCCCGTTGACTGATAATCATGTCTGCTCTGTTCTGTTTAGCTTTATTGGCTCTCTCCTCCCTGGCAGCCGCATCTGACCCAGGCTGTGGAGAGCTGCTGAAACCTCTGGAGGTTCGAAGTCAGGTTCGTTGTCCTCAGGATTTTGTTTGTTTGTTTGTTTGTTTGTTTGTTTGTGTTCATGTTGTGCTCGCTAAATTCCAACATCTGGGATTTGAGGGGGCAAAATTATAGTGAGGTCACTGTGAAGCTGCTAAATCTGCCGAGCCACATGTTGATGAAATTCCGGAGACATCTGTGAATCCTCACTGTGACAGATTTCCTATCGAGGTGATTTTTCAGTATGTCATGCTTTGTAAATGGCCTTAAGTAAAGCTACAGTAATGTTTTAATAAAGCTAAACAGTTCAGACGTGTTTTGGCATTGGACAGTGAGATAATATGGGTCTTGTTTTTGCACATCTGTGTCCAGATTTCTGGGAAATGGATTTTTCACGCTGGAACGTCCGACAATGAAAAGTCCATGAAGGATCTGAAAACCATGGAAAGCTCCTGGATTGAACTCTCCCCCCTACCTGAGAGTGACGACATGACCCTGAGCTGGGGAGACAAAGTGTACAAATGAAATGATAACACCTGTCACTATTTTTTAGAAGCTATCTGCTGCATTGGGGGAGATTTGCTCCTTTTATTCATTGATCTTCTCTCGCTCGCCTCAGTAAGGATGGGAAATGCTATTATGGAAGTGTCAATTCCACCTTAGCTGGAAACGCCACCAGAGTGACATGTGAGTACATGTTATCAGGTATGTTATATGTGTGTGCTGTAACAGTTTCTTAACGTCCGTCTGTTTGTACGTCACAGATAGCTATAACTTCTCCGGCCATGAGCATGTCGGCAAGAACTTGATGACCTGCGCCGAGTGCCTCCTGTGGACGGACAACTCAGAGGCCGCGGAGAACGGTGAAACCAGACACAGCCGAAACCTCTACATCTTCAGTGAGTTCACAGTCGTCTGTAACAGCTCAGCTGCTCACAGACACTTTGCCAGTTATGTCCTGACCGGCAAACCGAGATAACGTTAACCTCACCGCTCGTCGTCTGCCTGCGCCCGCAGCAAAGTCTGGGCAGTTGGACGACTCTGATCTGGAGGTTTTCAGGAAGCAGGCCGCGTGCCTCAACTTCCCGGCGGAGTTCCACTTTGGAAAACTTACAGGTGAGAGGTTGCAGTCTTTCCACTGCGCCCGCCACACTCACAGCAGCAAACAGCGTGGATGACGTATTGAGGTACGTATCAACTTCCCTTTCCCACCTCTGTTTCAGACCTGTGTCCTGCGGAGAAGGAGGCTGCCGCAGACGTAGAGGAAGAACAACAATAGAGCAAGATGGATGTTGATGGGACTGTGGTCAGCGTGAACCTAAAATCCATCTTGAGCATCCGTTAGATATTCGTGCGCCACTTGTCTGTATCACAGATGTCTTACTGGATGTGACGCGTCTATTTACAGTATATCTAAATCTAGCATGTGTGTGTTAACAATGAAAAGAACTGATGTATAATGTTCAATTCATAAATCATGCCGCAAATAAAGCTGAACAAACCATGTGACTGTGTGCTCGCATGCTTTCATCGTGTACCCTCTGGCCCTGACACGGCTCTGTAACTTGAACACTGACCAACGGGTGAGAGGTTGTACGTCAAAACTACCACGGACTGTGACTAACACTGAGCAGAGCTTTATCTGATCTACGTCCGTTTCCCTCTGCCTCAACGCTCGTCTTTTCATGCTGCCCCCGTGTCGGGGGCCCCTTGAAGGATGGGGAGCAAGCGACAGTTTTACGCCCATGGCTGTGAGAAACGCCTGTTGGAGTGCAGCCCTTTCGCGAGCTGTTTCGCAACGTGTGGTGATTTTTTTTCGTGTTCTTCCTGAAAGAAGAGAAAGATGTGGCTTTCTTGAAATTCCCAAAGAGTTGTGCAACTGACTCTTGCGTAACTTTCCCACGTCCCCGCGACCTCTCACTCGCTGAGGGTCTCATTTCATTGTTCCTTCCTGAACGTTGACCGCCAAAACTAACAACACACATCTCGCTCTGGATCGATATGGTTTAAAGTTCTCCAAAATCCTTTGAATGCTACTGGCAACTGAACGGG